>NC_081440.1:12476934-12515039 GCF_007210705.1 Tigriopus californicus | reverse complement strand
ACATGTAAATGCAATTGAAATTCGTGTTTTTTGTGACAGAAATCAGCCGTGACCTGGCCATCCATATGTATTCTCGAGTTATTAATGCTGTATTTTAATGCTACGATCGAGACCTACATTTTTTCAGCTGACGTTACTCACACTTTTGACCTGGGGATAATTCTTATAAAGATTTTTTCCACATGAGTGCATTTCTGAGCTTCGTTGGTCGGTATAATGTGGGACCCTCGGGAAAATCAAAAAAGGTTCACACTTTGTTGCATCCTTGGTAAATGAATCGGTTTTACCGATTCATAGATAAACCATTGGCCAAAACTGGGAGCCTCAAGCCTTGTTTCTCAAATTTGATTTTTTCAATATGGTCACGCTGTTCGTTCTTGGATCAGGTTTTTCTAATGTAGTGATGTAAACAAGTTTCATAATTAACTTCGAGTCCGGGAATATTTTTTTTTTGGTTTGTCAGGCATGGAATTTTATTTGATTCTCACCTCGAAAATTATAACCTTTCATTTTAATAGTACTGGGGATTACATTCCCTTTAGCGGTTAGAAAAGCCCGTGAAAAAACAAACCAAAAAAAAAGAATAGAAATAAAGAGAAGCTTGACAATCTCTTGATCAGTTTTACGGATGTGTTGAATATCTGACCAAAGGAGAGCAGAAAATGACAATTTATTCGGCATGACAATCAAACGAAAGCTTGGAGAGCAAGTAACTCGAGAAAGATGAACAGGTTTCAATTGATGAACTGATCATTTTAACAAACTTGAAAACGTATTTCGTTGGAATCACTCTTGCAAAATAATCCCAGAAATGCGATATACCAAGCAATGAGAATAGTGTTCAACAGACAAACCAAGTTGAGCCAGATATAAGTCTATTCCTTCTTCGACTACCCAAATCGAAAATCGAAAGGTTTAGACATCTTAGTAAACCAGCTCGAACTTTTTGAGTCATCCACAAGATCCTTCCTAACTTTACTTGTTCCTGTCGTACGTGAAAAGTAGTTCGTTTCTCAGGAGTTGACCAATTCACTTCAGCTTGCACTGCCTTGCAGATCATCCAGTTGGTGGCTGCGAGAGGGCAGAGTCAGTTAATTTACATCGACGTCAGTTTGATGTATTTTTAAGCCCGCTGGGTGTGTCTACTAGTCATCTCGGTATTGTGTCCGATCATCATCATCATCATCATCATGAAGAATAGATCCGATGCACTTTTGCCCTTGCAATTGGACGAATTCCTTATCCCGATTTTAAGCGGGGATCCGCGTAGCGATTTGATCGAATTCTTCCAGAAAGCTTTTACCCTCACCGTTTTGGATCCACGCCCTTTCGCCACGCCTTTAGAGTCCCCCTGGGTAATGATAGGGATTGATATGAGACATCTGGACCACTTTTGAAGTGGCTGAAAAATAGACCAATCCAGGCACCAGCATGATCTTTGAAGACTGTAATCCTCTTCACTTTGTTCTTATCAATTTGTCGGAAACATTCTCGTTTTCAAAGTTAAGTTCGACCTTCCAAAATTAGGAAGTTAAATCTATGTTTAATCTGGCGGTACTTGAGGCCAGTGGTGGGTATCGGATTTGAACGTGTGAACGTTGTTCATCGTGAATTCGTTCTGTCAAGAGTGACTCGATAAATCCTTGGACCTGCTGATCATCAATACTTGTTAATCAGTGATCGAATGCATTTCAAGAAGAGTATCAACGAATGTTGTTCAATTGGCACCAAAAAAAATGACACAGTCGAAGTGTAACAAAGGCATAGGTCGTATATTTCAAGTCAAAGCTAATGGCTGGAAGGATTTTTGATCTTCATTTAGGAGCAATGACATGGGAAAACCATACCAAAATTCTCCGCCTCAAGCCAGAAAACTGTTATAAAACTGTTAAATTGTGACCAACCAAGAAATGAATTCACGCTTAACGGACCCAAAATGTGACTAAAGTTTGTTTGTCCATTGAACTAAAATATGGGGACCAACCCCGTTGATTATTAACAAGAAAAAAATTGACTTATTTCTTCCACGACTCCATGTTCTGAGCATGCCCAGATATGATACCTCTGTCAAATATTGGATCCATTGTGTGTTATTTCAGGAACGCGTGGAACACTTGAGGTTCTTATGCCAAGGTCACGGCTTGAGCGACGAAGGTTGGCAGACGTTATTACGAAAAGGCGTTCGATCCGTGACTCATCTCGTTCTTTTGGCCCGGGCCTCTTCTATCAAATCTGGGTTTTCAGTGGATGACCGGATAGCTTTAACTAAGGTGGAGTAATTTAAGGTGATGCTATAGTACCATGATCACTCAATCTTTGACGTGATTAATCTAGATTCAAGCATTACTGGAGGAGAAACAGCCACTGGAACCCCTTCATAGTTTCAAGCGATATTGGGCCCATTTGAAGGAGTTGCCCAAGAATCGACCTCATCAAGTGCCCTGGATGGATTTAGCGTCAGTCAAGAATGGGAAGAAAAGACTACCAATCGATAACAGCAACGGTAGACTTGGAACCAAGCCCTTAGCACACAGCGAAAAACTCGTCTCCCCCATGCTATCCACGACTTTGGAATTTCCTCAGAGGCGGAAGTCTAAGGGACCAGACAGCCTACATGTTGACGCGCCCAATTTTGTGCCTAAACCAAAACCAAAACCGATGGTGCCCCCACCGCCCCCAAGGTATCCCTTCAAGAGGAATGGGTACAACGTGCCCTTAGTGTGTCGTCGGTGTGAGGAAAAGTTTTGCTCCAATGGAATAGCCTATGAGTATTGCCAGGTTTGTTGGCATACCTATAAGGCTCGATCTTCATACTGCCAAAATGCCTTGCACGGATGTGCGTTCACGGGAACAATGGGCCAACTCGAGAAACATTTGGCTCATTGCCGTTATCAACCGTCCTATTGTCCGTTTTTTGGCTGTCATTTCTCTTGTCCTTCTCTAATTGAGCTCAAGCATCATTTAGAGCGTTCTCACTGGTACAACCGGGAGATGCTGACCCTCACGGAGGTCATTCCGGCCAATCCAAATGTGAGCCGTGAAGCGAAACTAGTTCTCCAGATTCCTGGTCGAGCCCTTCTTCGTAGAGATGAGGAGACGCTCCTTCCGTCCTATTGGTTGGACCCTCCGGAATTTATCTTCGACAATCTGATCTTTTATGTAGTCTTGTGTTGCCGCAATGCTCAATCTTATTCCGAGAATAACTACAACACGAAGCGGTACTTTTTTTGGATTTACACCTTGTCTAATGTGGAGACTGCCAATCAGTATCACTTTGAGATTTCAATTTTAAACTCGTCTCGGCAGCCCTTCTGGAGTAGAGGGATGTGTCAATCGGTTCGACGGCCTTTTGGTGAGATCATGAGGCGATTCCAGAGATCTTTTCACGAAATTGTGGCCTTACCTCAAGCTCAGCTCAAGAATGCCGTCAACCAAGAGGGCCTCATCAATTGCCAACTGAAGATCTACAAATTTTGACTGAATTCTTTACTACGCCAACTTTCGGGTTTGTAGTAGTGCGATGATCCTACTGTCAAGGACATGATTCAAAGATGTTATCTTCAATCTATTGTAATTGATAATTACACGTTTTCTAGTACCTTAAGTCCATCTTTGTCAATCATAGAGAATATTTCTGAAATACATATTCAACACATGTCGTGCAGAAGATATATCTGAACACTTGGAACGACTTGGAAAAACATTTGAATACCTGAAATTGGAGATGTTCTCACAAGAACCTCTTTGCAGACCTCATTCTCTTGAGTGTCGGCATGAGTGAACGAGAGGATCTCGGTGTTACTGAAGATCGGGAACAGAGCTTGGAGAAACTCCGAGAATCGCTTCTCAGCCAATTTATGAGAATGTTCTTTGAAGAGACCAATGTAGAAAAATCGGAAGGGGCCAAGCGGAAAATCCCGTCGTACGAAAAGAAGTTGCCGATCGCCAAAGGCTTCAACGCCATTCTTGAGTCGGTGAAGGGGCGAAGTCACGAAGGCTACACGAAATTGGATCAGCAAGAGCCTCCTCGAGATCGACGTCAGGTAAAATAAGAACAACGAAAAAAATTGGTCATTTTAGTTCCAAACTCATGTATTTTTAGAGGTGATCGGAACAGAACACAATGAAACAGCTTCTGTGGGTTCAATAGTGTTAGATAAGGGTTATTTATTTAGAGTACATTTTCCATGCTACTAGATTAAGTCTTCCAAACCTTGTTTATTGAGAAAAACAGACTAAGACTCTAACTGTAACATGTTTACAAACGCATTCGGATTCGATGACTTTCTTTACATTTTACACCTTTCATGTGGGAATCTGAATCAAAGCCGATCTCCGCTCTCTTCAAATCAAACATTTCTCCTAGATAATCTTGGATCCTCATGCCCCACTTACCTGGGCCTCCAAGACTCATTTTGTTCAACGACCTAATAACACGAAAGATGTACTGGATTCCTTGAACGGCGACTTTGAAGGCGATATTGTGGAGAGAAGAATTTCCATTCGCAATCGCAAAGATCCGGACGATTATCAGGATGGATCGCAGAAAGCCCTAGATTACATTGCAACGGATGATGAAAGCGATCTCAAGAAGCGCCATGATCCAACCAAATGTGACTCTCACATGAAGTTTGTTGGCATTTTCTTGGCCGCTATCTCTGGGTTATTTTTCACCTTATGCTCGGTGACGGTCAAACTTTTGCCTCGAATCGACCCCTCCGAGGTGCTTTTATTTCGAGCCATTGTGCAATTATTCGTTATCGTACCCATAATGATATGTGCCAAGGCCAACCCCTTAGGTCCCAAGGGATTGCGGGTGGTCGTTTATATCCAAGGGATCATTGGTTGCTTGACCGTGAACTGCATCTTCATCGGGTTCGCACGTTTACCCGTTGGAGATGCGGCCACAATCATCTTTTGCTCCCCGATTTTCGTCATGGTTTTCAGCCATGTCATTCTCCGAGAGCATTGTGGGCTTTACCGCGTTTTGGTGATTAGCATTCTCATGATGGGCGTGGTGTTGATAGCGAAACCTCCATTTCTCATGAAAATGATCTTCCAAAACGACAACACGGCTCTGACACAAGTAGGAGGAAATCATTATTGATCAATGAACGAATGACCTTGAAATACCACATGGGTTTTGTTTTAGTTCCAGTCCAATGATTATGACGCCCTGGGTTATGGTGCCGCCTTCTTTGGGACTTTGCTCACCGCCTCCAATTTCGTGTGCATGAGAAAGCTCCGCGAAGTCCATTTTTCTGTCCTTATTTTCGCCTTCTCAATCATGTCCGGAATCTTGAGTTCCGCGGTTGTGGCCCTGACTGCCGAATTTAACGTACCTCGTACCTCCGAGGAATGGACCTTCGCCGTTTTGGTCGGGGTCTTTGGGGTTCTTGGGCAATCATTATTAGCTATTGCCTTAAAGTAAGTTGGTCTTGACAGAATCATTAAGCTGAAAACCACGTCCACCCCAATTTTTGGTTTTCTGTTTTAAAGATTTTGCTTGACGAAATCATTTCCTTTGTGGGAAAGTGATCACTATTTATATTGATTGGATTAAGAAAATGGTGTAAGGATAAAAAAAAAAAAAAAAAGGCCAAAACTATGTTTCTTCGGTGCCTAAAGTAATGATTGGGCCACCTCAAAACATTGAACTCTGGCCTTCATCGCGGAATTCACCTCTGACATCCGGCACGTTGCTGGCGCCGACAAGGTCTTGCTTTTTGTTACGTTGTAAATAATTCCACATTTCATTGCTAATGGTACTTTTCTTAGATACAAATTGAAACATTTTTGACTATTGTTAATCTTTACGTTTGCCAACTTCAATTCCTCTGCTTCTCATCGTTTTTATTCTTTCATCCTTACTTTTTCCGAGCACTTTGATTGCTCGATAATGGAACTCTTTGTACAACCTTTCAAGATCATAAAAATGAACAAAATATAAAGTGTAGCATAAAATCGTTTTCGCCCTTCTGGAATGCTTAAGACCGGTCAGCTTGAAAATGTGTTGCTCTCATTTAATGATTCTATCACATAGAAACCTTGCAAAGTATGTCTACCCTTTTTGAAAATTGAGCAGCTTTTTGCTCCTAGTGGTTGCCATTTCGGATTCATTCTCGTGTGCATTTTCACTTGCATGTGTTGCCGGTTGCGTGCAATTTGATATGCATTTCTGCCAAAATTGATTGCATTTTTATGAATATTTTTAGGTACGAATCCGCCGGTGTCGTCTCGGTGACCAGGAGCATGGATATTGCTGTGGCGTACCTTATTCAAATTTCCTACTTTGGCGATATCCCCATTTGGACGAGCATTCTTGGTGCTCTTATCGTCATTCTGGCCGTGTTCACCATGGCGATGGAAGAAGGCGTTCTCATTCTACTTAGTCAGCATTGTGGAGGACCAGGCTGGTGCTGACCTATGATACTTAAACCCTTTAAATAAATCGCCCAATAACAGTTTTTCTACCGGATTTTTTTCAAACCATTCGAACATTATCAACTAATGCAGTACATTTGAGGGCGGTCTTGACCTGTCAGACATATTCTGTAAGAAAAACGAGAGAACAAATGAACTTTACCTATCATAAGTAATGACTAGGACCGGCCAAAATTTGCATCTTGCCAATTCTGCAAAATACTTGCATGTCACGGATTTTCTGCATATTGGTTGCATTTGCAAATTTTGCAATTTTATTTCAAATTTAATATTTCAACTGAAACATATCAAGATATTTGTATCTTTTTAGATGAAAGTGCAAAATAGGTTGCAGATATGATATCAACCGTCTACATTTATATTCTGTTCAACAATCTTAAACAGCTTAGCTCAGTGTAAACCAAATAATGGGATGAGTGAAGAAATGTCAAAGGGTGGAATCAGTGAAATACAGTTTCGCTTGCGTAAATTTCTGCTTTTTTTAAATATGAGACATTCGAAGTTCGCCTATTAAATCATTTTGCATATTTTTACAAATTCAAGTGATTTTTGTGCAAATTTGATATCGATCATCAATAGCCACATTTATCTGCAAGTTTTGGTCGGGCCTAGGAATGACCACATGAGTTCTTGGTTTCCCCACTACATCTCTGGATTAGGGACCAATTGCTCGATACATGCAACAGCTTGTTTGATCACAGCCAACTCAAAGACCAGTTCCGAAAAAATGCCCAATCAAATTGAAGTGTTTGTACAACCCCCTAGTACAACCTAAACATGGGCACAAGTTTGGAATGTGGATAGATGTACCTAGAGGAGCCAGGTCATTGTCCTTCGCTACCAGCCAACCCTCCCCCTCCACCTCAGCCAGCCATGAGTAAACAAATATGTATGACTACCTCGCTTCTATAAAGGAAAAGTGAAACATGTGATCTATTGGGTTCTTAACATGAAGAAGACATACACTTTGACGCAGTCGTTTGTTTGATGATTAAGCCGAGATTTACAATGAGGAGTCATAGCGGGGGAAAGTCTCCCGTATGCGTAGACATGAATCTGCAATAATCAGGCCCTGGTCTTTTTTCATTCACATTCCAATCGTTGATGAGCAAAATTGCAAGTCCATATGTTAAGAAACCATTCAAATCATCTTGTTTAGAAATTGAGCCTATTATGCCCTAAGGGGAAATGCGGTATGTAATTCAGGAAGCAGTTTTGCCTATCAATCCCCAGTCCATAATTCCATCCAGTCATAGCATGCCAACCCAGCTCCAATCCTACACCTGAACATATGCCGGCTATTAACTACCCTCTAAGTGAACATGAGGATGCGTTGGCTTCCCAAGGTAATGCAAGTCATCGATCGAGCCCCAGACTCCATGTACGAAGTTCGGGGTCAAGCATTTGGCTTCGGGGGTTGACATTGTTCCCTGGGCTTTGGGCGAGCTTGGGCCGGTCGGAAAATGGATTGGGCGGCCAGGGTGACGGTAGGGCCTTATTCCTCCGGTCCAGTCTTTGGTTGTCACAAACCCACGCCCACCCCAGCCATTCATCTATCTTCGATCAGTTCATACCATGACAAGCCAAGGATGGAATGGCTCCCCCTCCCTCCCATTAACCTAACACGCCCACTCGGCCTCGGCCCTCCGTCACCCTGAGGCCAGCCAACTCCAAGGTTTGCTAAAAAGAAGAACAGACGTTTGGCCAACAGCGAGCGAAGATCCATGTCCATCTAAGACAGGCCATTGATTTCTTGTGGAGAATGTGTGTCTCTGAGATCTGAAGGCGGAGCGTTGGATTGATCATGTCAGGGGTGCGTCGGGTGCCGCCTCCACCCCCGCCCGGGTTCGGGGATGAGGAATACTACCGTCTCTACGGTCGACCCGAGGACTATCACCGCTATCGAGCCAAGGTGGAGAGTCATCTCCAGCATCAAGCCACTGGCTCCCATCAGGCGGAGGATGGAGTGGCTCGGCCCCGGACTGCGGGACGCACCCGACGCTCCAAGTCCGTGTCTTTGGAGCCCGGGGAAGAGCTGGAAGAGGAGGAGGAAGAGGAGGAGGACAGTTTGGGCGATGAGACCGAATTGAGCGAGTTCGAAGGCGAACCCGAGCATGAGATTCGAATCCGGACGCCTCCACCCAGAGATCTGAGATATCATCCCAGGATCAGTCGACGACGAGGGTGAGAATAAGAAAGGGAAAAGAAGGCCTAGAAACCGACTGGGTGAGAAGGGTCGAGCCAATAGGAATGGAGGACAGAACCCGAGGAGGAGGGTCCTGGATAGATTTCCTTGCCTTCTCGAAAACTTAGTGGATGATGGATCTCTTGGAATTTGCCAATCTGGTCATCCGATTAGAATGCCATAACATGCAGATTGACGAAGTAAGGAAGTAGCTAAGGGTGTAAGATTTTCAAGTGAAGTGGGCCCTCATCCAATTCAGGATACAAATTTCGAACCTGGAGGTTGAATAGTAAGGAGAAACATCAGTGGGGTTGGGGTAGGGTAGAGGAGAATGTGCCAAAGACACTTGCACTCAAGTTAAGCTTGAATTCTGTTCTTATGTCATACTTTTGATTTCTGGCTTGAAGTTATAAATTAAAAGAGGTGAAATTCTCCTGACCTGCCAAAGACAATGAGTTCCATTCACAGCCAATGTATTATATGTAATGAGTAAATTTTAGCCAAGGACCGAGCGAGGAAGGCATGTTGGTTTGAAGCCCATCGGTTCTATGTTCTATTCTACTTTCAGGTATCCGGTGGATTCGCTGGAGGATGAACAGTATTACCCGTATGAAGAGAGGCGACGCCATTTGCATTCGAATGAAGAGGTGTTTCACCATGTGACTCCCAGTGGGAGACGACGATATCCCCCTCCGCCGCCCGAGGAATTTCTCCGAGGTGAAAAAGCGATTGGGCGCTCTCGGATCCGAGAGCGATCGCGATCGCGATCCCCGCTGGGTCTCGAAGAAGACCAGGATGAAATGTCTTCTTTGGAAGAGGCGGAATTATCACCCCCCGTCCACCGGAAAGGCAGTCGCAAGGCTTTTGAAAACTTTCGGGTGACCATCCCGAATACTAGAGGTAAAAAAAGCCAGGGTCCCGGTGGGCGGGGTGAGGAGGATCCATCAGAAGGGAGTCTGAGTCTATCCGAAGAGGGCGAGGAAGATGTCGAGCAACCCGTGGAGAAAAGTCGCCGATCGACGCCTCCGCCCATCCCGTTGCCCAAAGTAAAGTCGGCCAAGGAACGCTTAGGGAAACGGGTCACCCCACCTATTACCACGACCATAAGTGTTTCGTCGGATGATGACACGCCACCTCCGCCTAAGAGCCGACGTCGACAGAGCCCGCCTAAGTCAACCTCGCGTCGGCGACCCATGACCCCATCATCGCCTGACCGATCCAAATCACGATCCCGGGGACGGCGAGAAAGAAGACGATCCTTCACACCTCCCAACAGTAATGGTAGGAGTGGCAAAAAGAAGAAACGCAAGAAACGGAATAGAAATCGGGGCGGAAACAGCTCGAACTTGTCCCAACGAATGGAGGACACCAACAAAGAGAACGAGATCATGCTCAAGAAATTAGCTCGAAAACGCCGTGGTGGGCCACCCACCTCTGAATCTAGTCGTGTTAAAAACTTGGCCAAGATGGCCGGTATTAAAATTCCCAGCAAGAAGCTAATCGACGCGTCACGAGACCAGAAACGACCTCGAAAGAGATCCATTTCACCCAACCCGCGGAATCTAACTCCCAAGCCCGGGTTTGGATCAAAGCTGCGATCCGATAGAATCACTCAAGACCGACAAAGACCTCGTGGACCGAGGTCAGAATCTCAGGATCAGATCAAAGACAAAGGGAGAAAAAAGGCCGGGGGAAGCCGATCTCCCAAACGGTGGAAACACGACAAGTTTACGGAGGCCAGTCCCATTCGAGAAAAGGAGTATTCCAAAGAGGAGGATGAAGCCACGTTTGGCTCTCATTGGAGTCGGATTCGAAGTGAAAGGAGCAAAGAGCGCGATCGGGATGGGAATCTCAGGCGAACCCGAAGTCGAAGTCGAGGGAAGTCAGCTGGATCGAAAAAGAGAAAACTAGGTCGAAAACGACGATCCAGAAGGTCCAGATCATATTCGTCTAGTTCGGACTCGTCAAGAAGTTCTTCAGGATCATCGAGGTCCTCCCATAGGAGACGAGGACGACGAAGTAGCCACAGACGTCGAAAAAGATCTTAGTAAGTAGACAACATTCGTCCCATTAGTTTGTGAAATCTATCAATTCATATGATTTAATCTTTATCTCTCTTGGGACAGCTCCTCCTATTCTCGCAGCTCTTCTCGGAGTTCCTCGAGTTCCTCAAGCCGAAGTTCCTCCAGTCGCTCATCTCGTTCACGAAGCGTTTCTCCCATCCCACACCCACGCCGAGCTCGAAAGGCCAATAACGTGTCACTGGCCGCTGCATCGCTTGCACCGCCTCCAGCTCCACCCCAAGCTTCCACCTCAACTGCAGCCTCTTCTTCGAAAGATGGGGTCAACATGCAAACCTCGGGCAAGCTCCTGCAAGACACGAATCTGGTCAATGGAGTGGTGGTCAAGTACTGTGAGCCTCCCGACGCCAGAAAGCCTCGAACCAAATGGAGGCTCTATGTGTTTAAGGGCAATGAGGAGCTGCCCATCCTCTATATTCATCGACAATCTTGCTACCTAATGGGACGAGATCGGAAGGTGGCTGATGTGCCTTTGGATCATCCTTCGTGCTCTAAACAACATGCTGTGCTTCAATACCGATTGCTCGATTTCCGTCGCCCAGATGGATCCACTGGGCGGCGAGTAACGCCATATGTGATGGATCTGAATTCGGCCAATGGCACGTTCTTGAACAACCAGAAGATTGAGAGCCAAAAGTTCGTCCAAGTGCTCGAAAAGGATGTTCTGAAGTTCGGATTCAGCTCAAGAGAGTACGTTCTTCTGCATGATCAAAGCAAAGACGCTGAGGGAGACGATCCAGGTGTGGAGTAGACCCAATGATTGAGATGTCTTTGAGTGATACTCGAGGGAGTGGAAAGGTTCCTTGATATTATGATATGAGATGCTTAGTCAAAAGGGATTCCACCGGGAGGAGCCTTGACGAACTCATACTTTGTCATTCAGTATTCCTAGATCTTAACAAAAAGGTCAAAATGACTCTGTTTTGGACCGAACGAGATCCAATTGCTGTACATTCGCTCTGTTTGTCACAAATTGTTGTTTCTTTTTGTTATCAAAACGCCACGTTCATCATAACCACTCTTGTGTCTTAGCCATTAGTAATTCCACGGGGTTTTCCTCATAGTACATCGATTCGAAATTCAGTCTGCTGGGTTGAACTTGGAGAAGAAAATAACTGTGGCCATCGTGGGAAAGAAAACAAAACTGATTTTTTTTTCATGAGACCCCCCTCCCCCCACCCCCCGGGAACATGCTCTTCTTCTTTTTACTCCCTTATCCATTGCCAGAGCTGTATGGATATCCGATTGATGCGAATCAATGAATTATTTTAACTCTTAATTTGAGTGTGTATGAAGGCGTGTCCGACGAACATAAATAAATATTCAAAAAGAACACCTCTTCAAGTCTGTTTATTTTCTGATCAAAACATTTGAAAACGTTGTCAAATATTATAGGAGTTAGTCTTGTGCTTGCTCCAACAGTTTCTAAGCTATTCATGAGGGAAATCAAGGGACAGTTTTCCTTAAAATTTGAGAGAAGATGGTTTGCCTACACGATTATGGCATCTTTTCAAATTCATGATTAAGGATTTTTTAAAGAATTCCGTTCATGAAATCGGATAGTTTGACACCGTTAATTTCTGTCCCGAATAAAAAATTTCACTGCCATTTACATGTAATTCTTAGTTTCTTGTAGGGTTAGGCTCTTGGAGCAACAATATGTAAAAGAATATATTCATGGCCCATGAAATTGCCATTTGAAACATATTTTGCCAACAGACGTCAGTTTGCCCCAGTAACTTAAATATCTGAACTAATTTTTTGAGGACTTCCTTACCGCTATTGGGATTGGAATACCCAGTAATTCAAGACGAAAAATGTATCGATTTTACTTAACATTTATTTTCACATATTATTTGATCGACCAACGAATCATATAGACTTGGCAGATCTGTCTAGCCCTTGAATACAGGGTTGATCAGGAATTTAAATCAAAAGCTCGTCCAAGTCTGACTTAAATCCTGATACTGTATCAGCACCTATCGTACGTTTTCCCGAGGCCTACGAATATTAGAGGGCAGCAAATTGATCAATGAAGGGGCCTTAGAAAGAAGAGAGTCGAACTTCATTGTTTTAACTAGCCTGGATTCTCGAGGGCTTGAAGGTGCTCTCAAAACGCCCATTAAGCCTCTACGGTCACTACAATTGACCCTAAATCCTGGGTTGGGACAAAGCTCATGGATGCTTTTGAAAACGCACAGTATCGGATACCTTTCATACCTCCTCTGAATACTGAACAAAACCAACGTTTCTAACCTCTCCCAGTGCGAGAGCTCTCTCATATCCTCAATGTTCCTAGTAAAACATCTTTGGACCTGCTCGAGCTTTTGCAAACCTGCTGAACTAATTGGAGCCCAAATGGGTGAAGCATATTCAAGATGTGGCTGGACAATCGAATTGTACAGAGTTAGCATCGTGATGCTATCTCTGGACTTAAACATGCGGTATATCCAACCACACATTTGAAAAGCTTTGCCAACTTTCAACTGGATTCATATCATTCAACCCATCCATTCTCTCGATTTAAGAGATATCTTTGTTTATAGAGGAAAAGATACAGTGCAACAATTGAAAAATACGCGATACAATAGGGAAACGTTCAAGTTGTCTCAAGGAAGACATACACTAGGGATTTTGTGCCATATTGAGCAATTAAAACAAAGCTTTGGAATCGAATGCTTTTGTCTCATAAGTAACAAATCTTCAGCCAATCATTTGCCACCTCTCTCTGCTTAGGTGATGTTGATGTGACTGAATTGGCTAGTTAGAGTGACAAAAGAGGTAAACTACAAGGTGCATAGGGTGAGATTATACAAAAGAAGAACAGAAAGAAGGAAATGCACACAGATCTTAAAACCATGGCTGGCTTCTGTGAAATGTTAGTTTTCCACAATTTTTACCTCCCAATCGTTAGTTTGAGCCTTCCTTTCGTCAATAAGACACTTCACTTACTTCCAGTGTTCCTATGTTACTTTCTTGCACAACACAAACTACGAAGTCATCGAATTTACAAGGGTTCCCAGAGCTGAAGGGTTGTTTAGCTGGATTGAAAGCGATCAGAGATTCAAAGGAATCAATCCCATCCCCCCTTGAGGATATGTTGGTATCCTATTAGGTCTGTTTGTTACAAATAATAGGTATTGACTTGGGACACTGTCTGGGACCCAATTTGGGACATTAGCACTTCAGCAATAGACCAATCCGGTAACTCGTTACTTTCTCTAAAACGTACCGGTAAGGGTAATGCATTACTTTTTTTCACTAACGGTTTAAGCCCTGGTCATTTCTTGCTCCTAGAGCTTAACCCTGCGAAAAAATAAGGAAGTCATATAAATGCCATTGAATATCTTCATTCAGAGTTGAAATGAGCTCTGCTGAGCCCTTTGCATATGTACAATACCATGACCACTTGATATGAGAACAGAGAAATATGCTTATGATTACACAATTTCTTAAGGTATCGGACTGGCATTTTACAATGCGAAACATTCTCGCATCAAAGATATAGAAAAAAATAGCTTTTGACAGATCTTTGTAAGACATTTGAAATTCAACTTTGGTTCAATGATTTTCACAATGGCTGCCGCAATTGGTAATGACACCGGCCAGACACTATGCAAACTGATCACTTCAGGACCACATCATCTCTGCTAGAATTATGGCCCTTCTACCACTAAGGATTGTCTCCAGTGCCCTGAAACTTTTCTAAACTTTGGTGAAAACTCTGGCTTTACAAATGAATCACGTGGAATAAGTCCATCCTTGAGGCAATCTTGATGGAGGCCTTGTTGCTGCATGAATAATTATTTCAGAGGAGTTGGTGCAGTCCTGGTAGGAATTATCCTGTGGCAAAAATTACAAATTACGATAGGCATTGGGTCGAAATCTTGAACACAGACTGGTGAGACATATTTATTTCACCTTTTTTTGGATAGTTTTCAAAATTAGTGATGACACGGTGCAAATGCCAATGAAAGTGATTCCAGCGGGGCCCTGCCATTTCTTCCATATGATTGGCCTGTGTAGCAACAAGACCTCCATTTAGACATTATCAATAACGCAGGGATCATCATGATTCATTTGCGAGGCTGGGGCCTAGATTTATTTTCACAAAAGTATCCTGACATTGAAGCTGGCCTTATTTGTGTATGGACCACTTTTCCACAGGAGATGACGCAGTCCCAAAGTAATCCGTATCCTTAGTGTCTGCCCGGTGCCATTACTAATTAGGGAGACCATTGTGAAAACTATTGAAACGAAGTTGAATTGAAAAGGTTTCACCAACTTTTGTACAAAGTTTCAATCTGATACCTTGCGTAATTTTTGAATCAGAAGCATTTTTCTCTCTTCCCATATTTACTGGTCATGGTGCAATGCATACAAATTCTTTGGCGAGGCATAATCTCGTTACATCAAAATAATACTTAAATATGGGTTTTTCCCGAGAGCACTTAAGGTAATATTTCCTTACAAACTATCAACTTACCATTTCCACGAAAACTCTAATGATGCCAATCAAAGAGTTCGAAAAGTTTAATAAACATTTATTTCCGTTTCTATGTACAACATTCAAGTTTTTGTTCATAATTCAATATTCATGACAAATTTCTAGTAGTAACGTTATAATATTGATAAATATGATCGAGGTTCTTTTACTGAAACGAAATCTTGGGGGGAGCTGACTCAGAAGGGGTGTGGGAATAAATTTCCCTAATAGGGTTAGTTATCATGGTTTTGGTATCGTATGTATGTTTTTTGTTGGCAACCTTTCCCTGCTTGCTGGTTCACTGATGGTTTTAGAACAAAAACTTGAAGACATATCTGAGGCAACTTCAAAACCACCCTATCATCTTCACCTTTTGGGGGCTCAAAATAACCTGGGCAGGTCGTTTAGTTAAAGATTTGAACGTTTTAAAATCAACATGTGGTTTTAAGTCATGATTCATTTGTGGTGCAAGGTAAGTTACTTTGCGTAGATGGTAGATGAAAAAATGGCAATCAAGATGACTTAGTTGTAGACAAAAAGTCATCCAAAAATATCATGAGAGATTGAATACTTTTTTAATGGTATTTTGTGTAGGATTTTCGTGCTGTTTTTTGTTTGAACATCAAGGACATATAATAAGCAGAACATGCAATCGCATTTGTCTTGCAGGGACAGTTGTAAAAGGGGATCAAGATTCGACTACCTACATTTTTTTGTCTCCAAATTGATCAGAATGTTAAGTTGTTAATGGTCTTAGACTTTCGAGGGAAACTTTGAAGACATAAATGTGGGAGGTTGATTCTTAGTCAAAAAGGCTGGACATAAAAGTCATTCAGATGTACACTCTCACTCATTTGAAACGCACAGTAATTGTTTTATGAAGCAATGATTAGAGTGGAGTTCCATTCAGGTTCCTGTCCAAGTTATTCAAAATCCAGCTTTACGGCGACCTTCAAGGGGCTCTGAGAAGTTCGTTATCGTAGAAGGAATCAAATATTGAAATGCCTTGGGAGGGTCCAGAGTAGAATTCCCTCGATTTGGTGTTCGTGTAACCTCAATTTGTCTTACAGCTTAGGGACTAACATCAATCTTTGAATACTTAAGTAAAATACTGAATCATCTAGTGCTGAAAAATGACTTAAACCATGGCATTGATTCTAATACGTCAAGATTTTGGCGAATTTGAACTCGGGTAGATTGGATAGTGACCCCAAACACGTGTTCAACCCTTGTTTTACTTGCCTTTAACTCCACTCCTATTTTGGAACCGATTGGTCGAAGCAGGGATGCCGTTTTTTGCAACCTTTTTGACCTTTTTGTTTTGTTTTTGTTTTACTGCCAAACGTGGCTCTACAGACATAAGGAACTCAAAACCATTTCAGACTGGGTTTTGGGGGTTGATTAGGTATTCCGTGGGGGGTGGGGGGTGGAGAGGGCCAGTAGTTGTACAGAAATGGCAAGAACCAAAGTTTGCCAGAGCGTACAGTATACCCTTTTCCGGAGCATTCATTTGTGCAATCTACGTAGAAGTAGGTAGGGATGGGGAGAGGTTCAAAACTGTGCATGTTACAAATGCATTGACTAGATCATGATTCTTGACTATGGCAAGTGAAGTGAAGTGCGCCTTAGCAAAAGCCAATTGCTCGAAGCGAAAGAGAGTGACCAAGCGATAATTTGGATGGGGCAAAAATGCATCAAATTTCTGGGTTAGGAAAGTCGGGATTGACAATTTTCAAGGATCAGGATGTGGTCAAAAAAGCAAGCAAAGTTGATCTGAATTTGATGTGCAGAATATTTGTGGGGGTTAGTAGATGCGGTAGTTGACATTTTCAATTGACTTTGTTTTTACACAAAAGCTTTTGAAGGTTAGTAACAGAAGTTTTGTAAGTGTTGTTTTTGTTGTTGTGGGGTGAAGTTGTAGTTCTAGTATTTAGAGTTAAGTTGTTGTGCTAGACGTAATAGCAGTTTTAGTCCAAGTCGTAATTTTTTGGAAGTAGTAATGGGAATAGAAGTAGTTTTTGTTGTTGCTCTTATTACAACTCTTGTTGTAGTTGAAGTCGAAAGAGTGAAGGTTGATAGTTGGAGTAGGAGTTACAGCAGTTGTGGTTGGATTAGAAATAGTTATTGGCGTTAGTCAACTTCCTTCAAGCAATTGAAGTTGATGTTTTTTTCTTGCAGTTGAGGTCAGAGGAGTCGAAGTAGTGATAGTTGAAGTAGAAGTAAGAAAAGTCGGAATAGCAGTAGCATAATCGTATAGCAACACTGTCACAATAACACGTTGACCACGTTTGTTTTTTATCAAAGATATTTTGTGTTTAGAGAGAGGTTAGAGAGAATCGGTCTTTTTTTAGCCATCACTACGACAACAACACTGATATCATCTCAGATGAAGATGATGGATGGATAGTTGCTCTTCTTCGTGACTCAAGGAAAACGAGAGAATCGGAGTTTTCCCCCCACTACCTGAAACACTTTCTGGATTTCACCCGACGTAGGCCGAAGAACCAATCATCCCCAAGAAATATAACCGTGAGAGCGGCATTGAAGGGCCAGATAAACCGGAAACTCGACTCGGTTGATGAGGGTTAAGGAAAGAATTGAAGCGTTGGTGATAACGATGAAAGAGAATTAGTAAGAGACTGAGAGAGGCCAGTCAAACGTTGGAGTGAGCGTCGAATTTTGAGATCGGAACATCGCCATAGGGCCAAACTTGTTCCGGATTATGAGGGCTTGATTCCTGTGATATTTGCTCTGATTCCGTCAAAAAATGAATTTGCAAAGCTGCTTTAATCGTCCGAATCTGATTTTGGGGTTCCTGAAGTTGCTTGCGAGAATGGATTTTTGGGTGTTGAGCTGTTTCGCTGGGGCTCATAGATATCCGAGTGTAGCGTAAGTCTTCACGAATGGGGGGTGGCTCTCCTTCTTTTGGTTAGCCCTGAAATGGCACAACACTATTTCAATGGTTAATATAGTCAATTAATCTACTGGCAAATCTATTCAACACAGGTGCTTCTTATTTACAACGGTGGTCACAGGTCACAAACAGTAATTGATTCTGCTTATCAAAGGGCTCCTTCCTTTCTCTTCGTGAGCTTGTACATATATAGGAACTTTTACACTATAATATTTTTGGCCACGAGAGAAAGAAAAGGCTTGACACAACATCAATGGAAAAGACAACTGGTTGATGCGGCATCATTTGCTCGGCCTGTCTCCACAGGGTTTCTTAAGGGCCGTCAACCCAAAGTTTCCAAGAACAAAGTTTGGCTTATGTACTGTAGCGGCTATTTTCGTCATTTGCTGCATTCCTCCCAACATCCCCTTGACCCCTTGTATGAACCATTTCAAGAGGAGAAGCGGGCGGGTCAAGAAAATATCTGCTACTGCACATGTTCATGTGGCAAACAATCACATTAGTTCTTGAAATTTACTCAACTTGCATCCAGTTCTACATCGATCTATTGATCTATTTGCTAGGTGGCGCTATAAAGTCGTGAAAACAGCAATATCTACACCCACTTATTTTAGTTACACGTGGTTAGAGCAAAAGTCAGAAGGTATATCCTTAGATAAAAAAAGGGAACGAAAACAATATTTCAGACAAAGGGAATTAGCAGGCTGCGCGTTTGAACCACGTTGGGGTTACCCTTATAGGCTGTCTCGGGTTGATTTGACCATGATGTCTTGTGGGTTTCAACTTTTTTTCGAGACAGACTATAGATTCCAAGATCGGAAAGAATGAAGTAAGCAGCAGCAAACAGCAAAATAAGGGATGAAACTTGAAACTAAAATTGAACTCGGCCAGGACTTTCCCTGAAGTCAACGAACCAAAAATGAAAGAAGGGAAAGTTTGTTTGAAGGAAAACCAATTGCTTTATTATTATGTATGAACAATCCAGCAAGGAGGGAGCACAAAACGGAAATGATCAAAGTACGTGGAATTGTCGTTTCTTGTGGAATGAGGTACAAAATTGAATGACAAAAAACTAAGACCCAAAACTCGTGTGTTTGGTGTGCCAGAAGAACTACTCGAGAACCGATTGGAAAACGCAAACCATGGTCGTCTACACATTCAAAAATTCAACCACATTTCGGGCAAATTTGTGGTTTCACTGTTTGGGTTGTTGCCCGGAAAGGCTCTCCTACCTTGGATTGAATTGCTGCTGCTGCTAATGCTTCTGCGCCAAAACTCAAAAAAGTGTGCGCAATTTCAGATGAGATTCAACTAGGTGGGTGAAGGGGTAGTAGAGATAGAGCGAGAGAGAGATAGTGGGGTCGAGGGTAGTTGTAGTAGAGATGGGCGGGTAAATCAATGCAGGACACTTAGTGTGGGAGAAGTAAAGCCGTGGAAATTGCAGAGGCAGCACAAAGCAAACGCTAGAGCCAAGTTGGTGTTAGGGTACTGCAAGAGGGAAGGCAAGAATTTGTAGCAGCACCGCTACTTCAAGAATAAGAATCATAATTAATTATGCTTATCATCAAGACAAAAAATACGACTAATCTTGATCTGAAGCTGATCATTTCTCAAATGGAATGGCATGGATGGCATCACTTCAGCTCAAATGACAATAGGTGGGCGTTAATCGGCCTTATCTTGAGCATAGTTCAAAACTATTTACCACCATTTTTGCCATTTTCGTAGCCAAGTTGAGGGACTTCAACAAGAATCAAAGTTTTTTTTTAATATTTGGCATATACTATGTTAGGAATAAAGAAATTGATGTTTGAGAAATCCATTTCAAATTTAAGTCAACAAAGCCCACCTACACTAAGGTACACACAGCAAAAATACTCAATACAATATAATATGCTACGTACGGGAGACTTAACTGTGAAAGTCTCTCAGCTAAGTTGTTTGCTTGCTGCTCTATATAAATAAGTGAATGAAGCCACAGATTACGATTGCACGCAACAAACTTGCGCAAACGCACAAAATTGTCAACCATCCCTGAGATTCCAGTCTCAGTTGAAAATATTCGACGAAAGCGGTTACTTCGGCTCTGCCCACTTAACATTTGTATGAGAGGTTATGGTTTGTGTCAGGATCAGCAAGTCACGAATCGAAACTGATTTATGCTCGTTCTTATGACTAGCGTCTACTTACTCGTCCTCCCAGGGGCACACCTCGGTTGAGGTGGTCCAAGAGGTTCCTCCCGCAGTGGCCCCTCCAGTGGTGGCGCCATTTCCATCGCCCACTTTCTTGGAGGTCATTCCCTCGGAGCTCAGGGCTTGTCCACTATCACTTGGGGGCATGTCTAATGAGAGAGAGGAGACCGGACCGTGGGGTCGAGCCGTTGGTCCGGAAGATCGCAGTCGGCCAGGTGAGTGGCCCCCTTCCGAGGATATCACTGGGGCATTGGTATTGCCATCCGGTTCAACTTCCATTCGTTCCACTAGCTTTGGAGATGGTAACGTGGGCAGTAGCGTGGAAGCACCTGTCGGACCAGTTACCACAGGCAGAGGCACCCCTCGTTCATCTAGTTTTGTCTGTGTGCATTTTGAGCTTGTCAGCGAGGGTGCCGAGCTGAGATCCACGGACACCGAAGTTATCAACGGCGAGTTCCGAGAGCTGATGATGGCATTGCTCACATTTGTGGTCATCGTGCTTGTGCCCGTTAGCTCCGTGTCGCTCGTCACCAAGGCGGTGGCAGTGGCCACGGCGGTTCCCATGGCAATCGATCCTAGCAAGATCTCACTTGGCTGCTGTTTAGCCAAATCCTCCCCCGCCGCAGTCGACATGAGAGCTGCCGTTCCTGCAGCCAACATCTCCGCAGTGGTGGAGAGACCCAGGTTTTCCTTGTCGGGACCACAGGCCGTTGAAGCCGTGCTGACCCCGGAAGAGCCCGCTCCTTGGGGCCGCATGCTTCCCCTGGATTTCTTGCGCTTGCTTTTCGATTTAGCTCGTTTCGAGGCATGATGATGCTCATGATGATGGTAGTGCTCATGATGACGGTGATGATGGCTACTGGTGGTCGAGGTAGTGTCCACCCCGCCACTAGTGCCTCGCCCGCTTCGAGACGACCGACTGGATTCACGGGTCAACTCCCTTGTCCGATGACTGTGAGAATGCTGAGACTGGGGCGACGCTGACCTTTGATGAGTTAATGACGAACTGTGGGGATTTGGAGATGTGCCTGCCGAGGCGTTGTTGTCTGAGGTACTACTAAGCCGTCCTCCTCGAGGAGATATATTAGATTGTCTAGGCAGGGTAGAACTTCTATTTTCATCCCCTGTGCCATCCTGAGAGCTCTGACCGGAGGTGGTGGGCGGTGGTTCATTGGCAATTTCCCAAGGACATACAGAATCGTCGGCTTCGTGAGATGGAACCCTGCTATAGAAACATCGTTCAAGCATGAAATTAAGACCGTCTTCCCAAGGAATGAGGACTCTCACTCACCTATTGCATGTTAGATTTGGATTGCTACTGCTCGTATGTTGATGTTGCAAGGTAGGGTCTTCAGAGCCATCAGCACCAAAAATATTGCAGTCTTCAAAGGTCATTTCTAGAAGATTGGGATGTTCAAAAAGAGAAAGGATTAGTTCGTAGGCTTGGAAGTCACCCACAATTGATCTGTCATCATTTACTTGGATTAGATGATGTGCCAGTCTGTGTGAGAGTGGTTCCCGATTGCACTCCAGGTGGTTGAATGGAAGGTTTCTTCTTGACATTGAACGTGAACGTAAACCTGAAAGGACGAGGAGTTAACGACTTCTTTCAGGTGAAGCTCGGGAGATCGAAAATGATGTTCTGATCATTCACCTTTTCTTTTGATTGCCAGGATTGATGGAATTGGCCATGAGTGCTTTGTAGTGATCAGACCTCACAAACCTCGGATAGCAATCCTTTTTGAGTAACAATGTGTAGACATGCTCGGCAGCCTCTTCGTACACGTAGCGACTTGGGGTTTTCATGGATTGGCGTGTAGCTTCCATTGTCTTGCTATCGATGTTGATCTCAGCTTTAGCACCAGGGGCTAAGAACTCGCTGGAAAATGTTCAAAACCGATTGTTTCTCTCCTCGAAAGATACGATTGCGTTTTTACTTCAGAAACTTACTCCCAGATCTCCTTGACTTTCTTCTTGATCTTCGCTTCTGAACCAGGGCCACATCGGAGTTCTTGAACACTGAGCCAAAATCGCAGATTTTCGTGGGAATACTCTCTCTTCATGAAGCACATTAACTCTTGAATACCAAGAGAGTCGATGGCTAGATCTTCCAAGGAAATGGACCACTTCCTCACCCTTTTCTCCGTAGGGCATTCAGCACTAGAAATCCAATTAAAATGCATTATCCTATCATCGTAGCAGTATCTTAGACTCATCAATAGGTCGAGCCTCCTTACAATGGCATGTTCAGCATCCAGTAAGTCTGGTCGTCAGTGATCCAAGGGTTCGAAGGACCAACCCCGTTTAGGATGGCGTCGAACTCACAGAACACATCAGTATGATCAATCAGACTCTCTACAACCACTGACACTTTCGTCCGGCTGGTAGCGCAATAATTCCTTAAGAACTCGAGCTCCTCAGTCAAATGCTCCCGGGTTCGACTCCTCGCCTTGATTCGTTGCTCTCGGGTTGGAACTGGAGACGATTCCACCACTGTCGTGAACCCAGGAGGAGGTCGGTACACCCTCCAGTAGGCCTTCTCCTGACTGTCAGTCACGATCTTCTCTCCCTTCTTTCGATCCTTATTGATTTTCACCTGTTCCTCTGCTTGCATAGTAACAAAGTCCCATTTACTGGCTAAGATCTTCTTCAGGTTGTTGTAAGCCTCCTGCAATGTGTTCACATCGGGTTGAAGGGAGGTTGTTATGTCCAACCTTGATCAAACTTGAACTCACCACTTCGTAATCCTCAAGACCATGTTTTTGCTTGTTCCTTTGGGATCGCTTGGCCAAATATATGGCATACTCGATATTGTCCGGTGTGTGATGTTGGGAAGGCCAGTAATAGGGTGTCTGGAAAAATGTGAGAATTGAGAAACCATGCATCAAAAGACGTGCAATGACGCCTTTGCCAACGGTTCCAATCTTACTTGGAATCGATAAAGGGAGCTGTCATCCTTCACAATCAGATTCTTGAGTTCATTCACGGGGAAATAATACCCGAACTGGCAGAGCAGGTTGGCCAGATGAACGGCTTCCACTGAAAGTAGAACGATCAATTTTGGAAACGCTTGGCCGTGTTTGGGATGAAATATTTGAAGGTGAGAGGAATTTCTATAATAGCGTAGCCTTGGGTACCCATATTAATAAATTAATCTAAAAACTTGGGGCTTGTGGTAACCAGTAGCACGATGTTTATGATGGTTTGCTTTGGATGTCGAATTCTACCATCTAGAGTACTATGAGTCCACATTCCACCCGTCGCGTTGTTTCATAATGGAAACGGTTCCATTTTTGGACCACTCAAGGTACGTAAAAATCGATAATGCCGAAAGAGAGGCCACCTATCAAAGTGCAATGAACCAAAAATCCAATTTGGAAAGTGAATTCAAACTCAACGTAATATTGAGAGTAAAAAAATCTTTTGGTTTTTGTTTCCCAACTACGCTAGACTACATTCCTTTAGTATGGTGGCCAACAGATGCTTTGTTGTTTTTTTTAGTTAAGAAAATATCCATTGATTCCCAAACCTGTCACATCCCTAAACTGAAAAAGTTCCTTTTGATTGGCCTTCGCTTCCATAACATTGTCTGAAGTCCTGAAATCAAGGCAACGTAACAAATTTTCTTATTCCTAAGTAAATAATTCAGCTTTTTGTCATACCTAGTCTTTCAGGAAAAAAACTTTCCTTTTCTTTAAATCTAGCCTTCAAGAAAACAAGTAATCGTGCAACTATCTCATCCCGAGAAACAAAGTCTCGTAGGCGAAGTATATCAGTACATGAGTGAATCTAAACTTACATGAATCTTCAATGCTCAATCGATCCATGAGCCACTCGATTAAATCATACCCTGTAAACCAAGAACGAACAGTTAGTCCAGTGAACATTAAACCAACGTGATGATCTATTTCTAGAGAGCTCTTAACGGACAAGGGAGCATCGGGACTTGTTTATCAGAGAAAACTGCCAACTGGCAATAGATGGAATTTTGTCTCAGCTCTTTTGAGGACACGCACATATACTTGAGCTTTTAACTCTTATGACGATGGGAGGGCAAAAAACAATAGTGTTTATGCAATAAAGCGTAGCTTCTTCTTCATCAACAAAAGAGCTTACAAAGTACGAAGCCGTAGAAAGTTGTGAAATTGAAACTTTGTCAGAGAGAATTACAGTTCTCCAATATCAAAGTGTTATGAAAAGATGGCACGAGTGCTTAAAAAGTAATAATTCACCCATAAAAGCGGCTGGAATGGATGTTAGGAATAGCTTTTGGCTCCTAACCGGGACACCGTGTCGGTCATCTTGCATGTCCTTAACAAGCTGTTCAAGCTGAAAAGAAAGGCGATAAACGGGTTAAAGTGCCAATGAAGCCCAAACAAACCTCTCGCTTAGGGACAACTATACCTTGTCGAACACGGCAGGGCGAAAGGATATGTTTTTGTTAGAGGTCGATGTGCCCGACGACGAAGAGGTGACCAATGATGTTGTGGACGAAGCCGGCATGCTGGTTGAGGTGGAGGAGGAGGACGCTGGGTGATGGCTTGGGATGGCAACGGTGGTTGTGGTGACCGGTGCGGAGGTGGTGGCGGCTGTGGTGTGAGCAGCCGCAGAGGCTGAACTGGGTCGCCCTGTTGGAGGAGCATTGGACTGATCAACAGTGATGCCGGCAACAGCAGGGGCGGCTGATATCGAAATGGAGCTGGTGGTGTTCGTGGCGATAATGGAGCAGACTGGAATGACAACAGCAGCGGTGGCAGCGGCAGTGGCCGTGGCCGTTGTTGTTCCAGTGGTGGTTGGGGGAATGGCAACTTGTGGAGCGGTGTTACTAGTGATGTTATCATAGCGAATGGAGGAAGACCCCTTGTCCATACTGGGTTGGATGGACACGAGGGGAGCAAATCTGGGCGTGTCACAATTTGGACACGCCTCTGCCCGTCGGGTTGGCTGGCTGGGTCGTCGCTTGGGTGGTGGTGGTGGTGGTTCTTAGCCGTCGGTGTACAAGGGACACCATGCCATGGAGACAATAGTCAAGGATGTGGAGCTAGATCGAAGCACTTCCAATAGGCGGCTGCTCATTGGATTGGCTGGGACAACGTGAGCTGAGACTGCCAATGCTCTTGGATGCATCGCTTTCTTCGGAATATTGATAGCCCTTTTTAGCTCGAGTTACGTTTGCTCTGGACGATCCCTTCCCCAGTTGTAGTTGTTGGTCGACTGATAATCTTCACAGTAATGACGATAATAACGCTGTCGTTTCCGTCCCAGCCGTGGTCTTGGTGCTTGTGGCAGAAGAAAAGGAAACGGATGAGACCGGTGCCAACTTATTTGTCTTCTGGTACTGTCAAGAGGCCGAGTTGTTGTTCCCCGATCGTTAGCAGTTGCCCAGTTTGTAACTTGCGAAGTGTGCCAATTGTCAACCCGTTGTTGTCGTTGTTGCTGCCGCTGCTCTGTCTGTCGCTCTTTCTGTCGCTCCTGGTCTCGTTCTTGATGCTCGAACCGGATAGCCGTACAGCCTTCCTTCAAGGGTGATAGTTGCAAGAATAGTGGTTGATGTGTTGCCTATCTCGCCCGGTCGCTCCTCGTCTCCTCGCAGATGAAGAACTCGACCAAGGTTGGAGATGATATTCTAAGGTGAAAGTTGACGATCTAGGGCAAGTCACTCCTCACTACTCCAGGAGCGACCACGATTTCGACAGGGCCAGCCACGGGTGGCAAGTTCCGACGACGACGACGGCGACGATGGTGTCGACTAGACTGGAGTTCTTGGGCTACGGCAACAACGGGCAACCAATGCACGGCGTCGTCGAGGCTCATTGGCGGTATTACAACTTTAGATTTAACAGCCAGAAGAGCGAGGAATTCGAGGCAATGGTGACTGTCGGCGTGGAGCCGGGTGTCCAACGTGTTCAACGGCCCTCTTCTACCTAGTCTGCGGCTGTGACGACGGTGGCAATCAACCTCATATAAGAGAGGGCCAACCTGAAAAATGTCAGCAACGATCAAGGCAAAGGTCACAACGGATAATGAGTATAACCAGAATATATATACCGCACGCGTAAATGTAACCAGAGCGAGCATCGTGACACGGGATTAACAATATTCTAGGTATTACAGTACTTTAGACCCCAACCGGAAAGTCTTTGTTGGGCATCTCTTCGGATAATGGATTCACATCGATATTGGTTCCATATTTCAAAGAAATCCAAATTCACCCCTCAAATAGCCCGAGGTCCGTGACATCCTCATCAGGGAGCAAGGCAATTTTCAAGAGAGGAATGCAACGCAGAGCCCATGAGGCCTGCACTTCAAATGGACTTGACTCGGAACAAAAGTCAAAGTCGAGAGTGACATACAATGCGGAGCTTGCTCAATTAGATTATCCCTCAGCGTTTGCTCCGAAATGGGACTACTTCCGAGTCAATCTGATTGGCCCTGAAAATGGCTTGACCGTGGGACGACGGAGACAAGCAATCTCTAACAATGTTTCTGACTCGCCATCAAGGGAAGTGAAATCTTTGAATAATGAGATTTCTTGCGCTTCCCAAATCCCAATACTCGCATGTCGGGCTTTGCAAGTCTGAAGAGCTCATTGTCACTGCTCTTCTTTTCTCATCGGAAAAAAAGGGAACGCACCCACCTAGCTATTTTAGAATCTTACGAAAGGACATAAATATTGCGGTTACTGTGCGATTCGCATTTCATGCCAAACTTGAGTGCCTCCTTTTGCCTTGACACCTTTGTTACTACCAATATGGCATAGACGAGGTTCCTGCCTTGATGCTCTCGTAACTCGCAAGTCCATTAATCTATTCATCATGCCTTTAGTAATGTGCTCTACATAATGCAATCCATTCTAAATGGAGGCATGGACTTTGCGCGACCCTTGATTCCTATACAAATCAAGGGCTCGGATCATGTTCCAGCAACGCATCGTGTCTCTGTATTCATTGATTAAGAGGTCTTGACTCAGTTGATGTATGTAGTGCAGTATGATACGGATTGTTCCTCAATGAGGAAAGCGTCCAAGGCTCTGAGCAAGGAGGACCGGCCTAGTCCATGTCTGTTTTCGAGTCAAGCGATCAATCGTCGGGATTGCTGTATAGGAAATGATGGCATGTCGTCGATATATAACTCCTAAATGCTGTATATCCACATAATATCCAGTAAATAAGATAGCGCCCATTCCTCCCGTGAGACATTGAGAAAGTCCACCAATTAGGATTCAGACGCTTTTGTAAACCATTATGAACCAAAACCCTTGCCGAAGATTCTGTAGATCCAGACGTGGAAAGAATTGGAACCTGTTTTTGGAACTAAGGCATTAGAAGCTTGACCATTCAGGGGGAGTCTCCAAGGGATGCTTTTCTAATGAACCTGTCAAGTCCTTGATCCAAAGGAAAACGTTTGTCCGTCTATATTCAGACACTAATGAAAAGTAAGGACTATGTTGATGATTCGATAATTAGGTAGCATAATTCAATCCGATTACTTTATTACTTTTAAATTCAAATTTCACTACCTTAAGTCGTTTGTGAAGTCTCGAGGTCTTTATTTATCTGCAAAGATGATTTTGTAGGCTTTTTTGCCTTGGATCTGTAGTGTCAAAACCATGTTAAAAGTTTAAACACTTTTAGATAATTTATATATACGCACTTAATTTTCCTCTTTCAATGAATGCCACGGCAATTGTGCTAGGCAAAAAGTAGAAAAATAAAACATATCCAATTTGTGCGGGAACCGAAACTTCTTCAAGGATGGTTCTGCGTGGAACACTATAAAATACGAAATTGTGAGGAGCTATTGATGACACAGTCCGTTTTGCAGATTGACTGTGTGATGTGCTAAATCTCGCCCAACTCGATCTTTTCTTTTCTCCCTCCTTCTCCTTGGAAGTGCCTATTGCGGGTATGTGTGATTTGTTTATTTGAGCTACAATATCTGTTTCCCTGGAGTACATATCGAGTTACATTCAAGTCCCCCGAATGTCTTGGCCAGAACCCTCTGATTATTTAGACGGAGGGACTTCCAAAAAGAAAATACCAAATGTCCTTCCCTTGAATATTCTCCATGAATATACGCAAAGAATGAATTGGTTGGTTGTGGAGCAATCTACTGCGTGTTTCTTGGTCTGAGCGTTTGGGCTCATTTGAAGTGAGATTGTTAGACTTTGGTCTAAGTTGGACAATGGAAAAGATCATCGTCGTAGTACTTTGATACTTGAATTGATGATAACTCGAATTGGGGATGAAATCCGAAGCGAACGAGCTATTGCTAGTAAACATTGAGAAACTAGATCTACAATAATTTCATCGAAGAGAGCGGATTGACAAGAGGTTGGGATGGCAATGCCACAAGTACATTGAGATTCACTCTTGAGAGCTTGCCACGAGTGGGCCAACTCTAGTGTTCAAGTAATCAAAGCCCATTGATCGTGAATTAGACTGAAGGTCTAGCTCTAGTTAAGGGATTATAGACGCTATTTTGGAACAAGTTGGATCTG
This sequence comes from Tigriopus californicus, assembly GCF_007210705.1. Lineage (NCBI taxonomy): Eukaryota > Metazoa > Arthropoda > Copepoda > Harpacticoida > Harpacticidae > Tigriopus > Tigriopus californicus. The sequence continues at coordinate 12,486,237 of NC_081440.1, read as the reverse complement.
CAGGGAGTTTGAATTGGAGGGAAAGACGTTCCATTCACCTAGATTGCATCCAGCAGAACCTGCTGAGACATTTGGCATTCGAGAGAAACCGAATAAGGAGTCACAAAGATCCATTCCCAAAGGTCCTTTTCAAGTTCATGAACCGCCAAATGTGATCGTAATGACTATGCAATAATTCAATGTTGGAGGATTGGCTGCGAAATTGTCCTACTTTAGAACTCTTTCTTGGTGTGCTTTTCTCGTATTCATTCCGGAGCAGTAGGCGGCAGCTTGGTAGTGGAAAACTTGTGGACTAGAAAATAGCCTTGCCACCCGATCGAAATTCGGATTAGAAGATGTTCCGCGGAGAAAATTGGATTCCGAAGAGGTCTTACCGTCTTACTGTTGGCCATGCGCGATTTTAGAACCTTTTTCACTAATGACACACACAAATACTCTGCCAATCTTTGGTCATATTGAAGTCTTTTTCTTCCTTATCACATTAGGCAAGTCTTTGGTTGCTTCGACTCCTGCTGCTGCTGAGCAAGCCATGCCACTGCCTCCACTCGAGCCATTTCACATTTGAGAGCAACAACGGTGGGCGTCTCAACAAGGAGACCGACGAGGATAAGGAGGATGAGTGGCCGAGGACGGAGAGAGACGGCAGAGAGAGACCGAGAGGGACAGAGGCCGTCTCGGCTTATTCCCGCCCGTGCGTGTCTCTTCCTTCTCTCAAATACTCACGCCACTCAGCCACAGCAAGCTCATTGCACAAGCAATTTAGAAACTCGAGGCCGGGCCAATCCAAGGCTACAGGAGAGTCAGAGAGAGCCCGGAGGTCGAACAGAGAAAGACCAAGATGTGAGACGTGCTAACTGCTTATACTCGGTCTTTCTCTCGCCCTCTCTCACTCTCGCCTTCTTTCTCTATATGGAGACCGGGCGGGATCGAATCGGGAGGCTGCTCCCCGCCGCCGATCCATCCCTGTTCCCAGCCGGTTCTTGGTCCTTCCAAAACTTGATGAGGAAGTGAAGAGTGACTCTCTTTCGCCACGTCGAGAGAGAGAGAAAGAGAGGGAGAGGGGGGAGAGGAGAATAACCTCTTTCCGTACGGCCGGTAAGGAATTTTGGAAAGTCCATCCAAGCCTTCGCCGACACCGCCGACATTCTCATCATCCTACTAGTTGCAGTGCCACACTACTTTGCCCGTGCCACCAGCTTCTCGCTCTTTTGCTAATAGGAAGAGGACACATACACATATACATTTACGAGTACACGCATACGGCCTCAGATCCTCTTCTGTAAGGCATTACACGGGGAAGGCCGTCGGCGGCGGCCAGGGTAGCCGTGTTACTAGTGCTCCAGTCCGTCACTCACACATGCCCTAGGAATTAAAGAGCCTGTGAGAAGGGTGATCGAGACGGGTGAGAGGAACGAATTGTTAGCTGGAGAGGACATGCACTTTCTAAATGGCGTAGTCACTGTGCAAGACCCAAGGGGAACCTGATGGCTGCTGGTTGCCTCAAGAATGAGGTGGATCACCACCAATGTGCCCTATATTCCGCTCAGAGACGCCATCGGAAAAGTATACTAGAATAAGAAGAAGATGAGGCAACGTGGGAGCCGGAGCCATTTAGCTACCGCGTGGTTGTGTTATTGGTAGTGGTGCCAATGGAGACGTTCGAGCCACCGCCATGTATGGAACGAGGGAGGGAGAGACTGCCTTGATCCACAAGTTTGAGGCGCCAATGGCCTCTCGCTTGAATCTCCGCCTTATGCGTATGACAAACTACTACTACTATTACTACTACTTCTTCTATGTACACTACCGAAGCTTCACCATGAGCTACACCTAATACGGTTTACTGAAGCTGAGTGTTCGAGAATGTCAGGCAGAGGGATGTTGGTTGAGAAGCGAAGCCTCGGCCACAAATCCACCAATACCAAAATGAGCCTCCTCAAGGCTGAGCAATACAAGCCTAGAACTCAGTATGAAAAGAACTGATGAAGAATGTCAAAAACCGACGGGGAAACGGAGTAAGGTGGCCTCCCTCTTTTGAAAGATGATCCAGTCAAATTATGGGCCTAGGCGTGTCGAATGGAAATACCTCTTGGAGACGTTGCCACATACGCGCTGTGCCGTAACCATTGGCTCTGTAGGGATGCTGAAGGAAAAGTTTTCATAGGCCATCATTAGGGTTGTCCCATTAAAGCAAAGGCAGGATGGGTAAATAAAGATACATCATCATGCGAGGTAGCAGTAGTGGTTGGACACTTGGGTGCCATGTGGAACGAAAAGTCCGAGAGCCAACTAGGGTGAGGTACTCTCGAGCCTCTCTTTCTCTCGATCAAGTTTAACCTGAATCTGTCGTGTTTCGTCCTCTCCCTTCTTTTGAACTCTTGGGTTTGCTCTCTTTGATTCAGCTGTTGTCACGGACTCAAGGGAACTGGGGAATTCTAAAGCACTGCACTAGGAAAGAAGTTTGCTTTGAGTGGTCTTTTTGTTCTCAAAGCTCTTGGAGGTCAATGGAAGCTTTTAGTCTAATTTGAACATATCCAAATCAGATTTTCATTGTTGCAAGGATTGACTCAGGAGCTGACGACAGAGTTATACTTACAACGTATAGAAAAAGCCCTATCCACAGCAGATTTGATAAGACTAAAATTTTTGTCCATTGATATAGAGTTAGATCCTCATGATAATACTAATATTGATATATTTGTTTGTTTATTTAGGCCACTCTGACACAATACCGAGGCACAAATGAGTGATCATAGTAATAGGAGTGTGTTGGAACATTGGCACGAATTGGAAATAAGATAAAATAAAAAAGTAAAAGGAGAGAAAATAAATGGGCCATGTTTTTTTGCACTTCAAGCTAATGCGAAGGATTTTTGACAAAGTAACTTAAAGTTTAACCTTCGTCGACGGGTTTGTGTCGGATTTTACTTTTCAATGCGTTATTCTCAAACTAGTCAGAGTTTGACAAGCCATTAGTCGGCTTTTATCATCCAACTCTGCATTGGTTTGTGATAAATCGATCATTTGTTACTTTTTCCAAATGATGAGAAACCCCAAGTTACTTATGTGCTTATCAAATCTAAAAAGACCATTGTGGATGCTGCAAATTGTAACTGATTGGAAACCTAATCTCAAGAAAATCGTTGTTGGAGACGTGCTTCATATTCCCATGAAAAAGTTCATCTTTCATTTAGTTGCTCAATTCTTGTAAGGACTAGAATTCAAGCAACCTTTGGAAAACTTGGAAAACAGCTACCGAAGTCAATGAAAGTCAATATGACTCTTTGTCGATATTTTTCGAACTAACGCAAAATCGAAAGACGAATCTTGACGTCTGTTCTATTATAAAATATATTTCGCTTTAGAGAGCTGAGCGAAGTGGTGATGGACAAGTAGAAAGGCTGGAGCCTCTGAGAAAGTGTCGAGGGCTCTCCCCATCTCAAAATATAACCAACTAGCTCGCCCATCTTTGTAATCCTCCTTTGAGAGAACAACACACTTACATCTCCACCCAGTAAAAGGACTTTCCGAACATATTTAAGAACAAGCAAGCCAATACCGGTTTCCCTGGTGTTTCTTGGCATGTGTAGGTCCCTTTTCCATCGTGTACATTGTAGTCAAGGTGTGCCAAGAATGAGATACAGGATAATCTCGATAGAGTCCATTTAAAACAAAGCACACAATCATCAAGTGAGCTGGCCTTTCAGCCTTGCTTTCAGGGCTCAAGTTGAATTCTGACTGGCTAGCGACTAACCTTGCTATCCAGCTAAGGACAAAGTTCTTTTTGTAGACTAGTCCATTGCACAGTAGGTGCTTTTCTCGACGGATGGATAGGCCATGAGCACAAAGCCTAAGTTATGCAGTGTGTATGGGTGCATGTTAGATCCTGGTACTACAATGGGTTCCATCCTAGTCCAATGAACCATCAGAGGTGCCTGGGAAAACGATAGGAGCAAGACCATAAACTATGGAGATTGAGATCATTATGCAAGTAGCTTGTAGAACTGAATGAACATTTCTTTGGGAAGTCTACATGCTCCTCTAATGCTACATAGCTTCAAAGTATGTTACTAGCCAATATTAAAAGAAGAAGTATTATAAGAGCACCACTTTAATTGGAACATTTTACCTAGTTTTCAAAAAGTGTCAAAGGGTGTTTGTCTACCCTCGAAAATTATAAACTGAAAGACCGAATTATGATTTTAACATACTAATTCGAAACATTATATTCCTTTGAAAACTTAATCTGCTACAATTCAGCACTTTGGAGTTTTTTTAAATGTGACAGGTGAGTGAGAAATATCATGGAAAAGACGTAAGAAAGAAGCAGCATGTGGGAGGATTGCTCACTATATTTTGCATTCTCAATGAAGACTGATTTGTAGATTTCAGATGAATGTTGAAAACAATGGAGTCTCTTTCTCCTAAATTTTCTGAATATTACACATATTTGAAACAAATATTACAATATTACAACAAATATATAGTTTTTCTGCTTTTGTTTAAAATTTATGGGATAGAGTAGATTCAATTAATCATAAGAACGGCCAGAACTCTGATATATTGAACTATTTTGACATTTTTGTTGACAAAATGGTTGAGTTTTTTTCACAATAATAAAAAAAACAATCCAATCATAATATGAAAATTTATTTTTGATGTGGTTTTGTAGATGAAGTGTGAACAAACTGTATGTGGCGTTGGGGTTTGTGTCACATGACCAAGGCTGTCCTAAACATGCAAATGTATTTGCTTTTGTTTAAAGCACGTTTTCAGTCTTTTTGGGCAATCTTGACATTTATTTTAGCTCTGGCTGATCTGGCACATTTTAGGTAAAACATACAACCTGGCTCAATCATTCAGTAGAGCTATCTGGCTGATTACGAAAAAAACTTGTGCCCTCTTTCAATACATTTTTGTTTAACTTGATGTTTTTGCTCTTTCATTATGGTTATGATTTTGTGACACAGAGGAAATAAATCTACAGTTTTTGCACTTTTCTGCCTTATTGGTTTTTTGTCGCATTTAAATTGGACTATATCCCGATTATAAATGCATTGATTGGACCGTCCTGCTTACGAATTTCATCTCACCATTTTATCTTAGATGTGGGTAACTGCTTTAAAAGGAATGTCAAAGTAGCTCCTTTTTGGCCCACCCTAGTTTTGGAGGTTTCTTACACGTTATATGCAAAGTCAATATTTTCTGCCAAAAAGTCGAAGTCTTTTAAGAACATTGTTTCATATTTATTATCGGTTTTTTATTAGATGTTTTTGTGTGTGTAAATATCGAAAATATGCCTACCAAAACTTTCTTTTCAGGTGCATATTTTTGCCGCCCCGGTGCATTTTGAAAAAAAAAACTTGCATGGGTGCATATGCAATTTTGTCTAGAAAAAATGCTGCAAATTTTCGCTTCTCCGCTCAACTACTTACCCTTATTTGCATAGCCGCAAGAAAAGTTCGTCCCATTTGATAGGACTTCTAGAAATGTGGACTGCGAACGGAAGCAAAAATTCTTATCTCCTAAACCGTTCACTTTAATCCGAATAAGCACTTCATACGACCACAATATCTTGTTGAATAGATTAAACTGACCCATTTGAGCCCAAAGGAATGCTAGGAGAACTTAAGAGATATATCCAAAGTTATGTTGTAAACACTACATAAAATTCGACTTTTTGGCCTGCTTTTGGTCAGCTTCTTGAGCTTTTGGCAATATAACTTTGAAACGAACCACTTTACAAGTAAATGATAGAAAAATGATCCGCCTTCAATTGAGCAGATCTACATTCCTTATTATATTAATTTAAATTGAAAGGTTGCTCAGAGTCGCTATGACCAAGAGCATGCCGATTTGGCTGTAAGCTCATTCACAGTCCATATTTCTAGAAGTACGTGGATAGGGTACCCGATTCGAATTTCGTCCGCTTGGCCCTTTCCAATAGGCAGAAGCGTTTGACTCTACATATCGAGTTTGATTGGTCAATTGAATTAAAACCATCTTTGTGATTGGCCAGTACAAAAACACGTTGAGATTTTTGATCCAAGAGGCGAAGAAACTTGTCAAACCCCTTTAGATTAGCATCGTGAAAGACATCACTCACATCTGTCACTCGATGGTTTGATGTTAGATTTCTGATTTCCAAATGCTTATTGCTCATTGAAATCAATCCTTTGCAGTGATATGCGGATGATAACAATAAGCGAGGAAAACCCCTTTTCCTCGCGCTATGCAAGGTCTAGTCATTATATGGTCTGTGAGTTTAGCTCACCCCAAAACCCCTGGATTTGAAGTGGACAGGTCTTGAGGGCTGGGCAATCCCTCCTACTCCTCACTCCTCAGAATTCTTCAAATGCATGAATGGCAGCTCAGGGTAGCAATCTTAGACTCCACCAGCAGTCTTGAATGCTCTCCCAATCAAAGTCTTGTTGGAGAAAGACTGGTCTATCACGGAATATATATACCATTCCGGTTCAAGGACAACAGCAGACAACTCGAACTAGGACAACTCGACCCAGTGGACAACTCGACCCAGTAGACAACTCGACCCAGAGGACAACTCGACCCAGTGGACAACTCGACCTAGGGGACAACTTGACCCAGTACAGAAATTAAGCCCAATATGTTGGCTTACACATAGTTCATGCTTATGGAACAAGATTAAACTATGATACAAAACATGTCAAAATTTGAAAGATTTTAAACAAATCATCATTTGATCTTCAAAAACAAGTTATGTTTACATAAATGAAGGTGTAAAAATCAAGTTTGATAATGTTTTAATCATATTTGACTTTTTTATTCAAAGCCTTACTGATGCTAACATCTTTGCAAGTAAATTAAATGTTGATTCATAAAGCTTCAGTTTTGTTCCATAATTATGTTCTTAGGTCAATATCTTGGGTCTATTTGTTGTACTGGGTGAAGTTGTCTACGGGGTTGAGTTGTCCACTGGTTCGAGTTGTCCGTTGGGTCGAGTTGTCGACTGGGTCAAGTTGTCCATTGGGTGGAGTTGTCGTGGGTCAGGTTGTCCGTTGGGTCGAGTTGTCCTGGGTCAGGTTGTCCACTGGGTCGAGTTGTCCGGTCACCATTCCATTCACTAGTTAGCGGAAACTTACTTGAAAATATCTAGGTATTTTCCATGAAGACCGTTTCAAAATGGGGATATTTGTGTCTGGAACCTAAAGGTTGCACCGACTAGACAAACTGCAAATTGAAATGTAATCATTCAATGCAATCTCATTTGTTTAAATGAATAGTTGGCGACAAGTTTAAACTCATTTTTTATCGACTGCTAAGGCAAAACTATCAGCTCTTTTTCGATCGATGCACAGAAACCCAAAATTGAAAGCTTAAATGCTAATGGAAATCGCTTCCAATAGCTTGTACGGGGCTATTCATCAAACTCGATGGATTTACCGTAATTGTTCAATGTTAGCATTATCTTAACCTTTTGTAACCCAAATGAAACTGTAGTCGCACTTTTTTCCAGGCTACGGTCATTCATCTCTCTCATATTGCTTCAATCCATCCTTGTAGTTGTCATCTGTAGTCCAATGCCGAAGATGGAATGACCTCCCCATTATTGAGATACTGGGAAGGCACTTTGCCAAGGAAATGTTCTACGTACTCAAACCAATCGTTGGCTTGGCTTACAGTGGCCTTGTATTGCTTATGGAAGTGTACGTACAGAGAAGTTCAAAAGAATACTAGAACACGGAACATATCATGACGACGATATCAATATGTGAGACAGAACACGCGATATGCTCGCTACATTTCCGAAGTCGTGCCAAATTTGGGGGAAAGAAAGGCAAAGAAAGGCAGACAGACAGAGGAAGAGGGAAAGAAAAGGACAATTAGGAATAAATCCAGCTATAGACGAATATTCTAAAAACCAAATATTAAGTGGAATTGAATTTGATCTTGTCACAAACATCATTCAAGAGAGCCCGTGGTTTAACGTACTCGATAGAGACACGAGAGTGCTCTCCAGAGGGCGTAGGCTCAAATACTTATTTCAGAAGAAAGCTAAACGTCAAAATTATGATTGTTTAAATTAGTTACTATAGCTTTTGTTACTTGGCCACTTTTGACTTGATCAGCCTTCAAGATACAGTATTACGGTACGAACGAATAGTACAGTCTCGCAGGAAGGTTTTAGGCCCATTTGTGCTTTTCCCATTTTTATTGTGCAGATAAAACAAAAGCTACTTGGTCGAGTGAACTAAAATGCCAATCAGAGTCAAGAAAGGTAAAATGAATTCATGGATGTTTTCAATTTTTATATTTACATTTATATTTCCGGATGGAGAATGATGCGACTACCGGGATCTTTTAAAAGATAACCTGGTGAGAACATCTTATTTGTATCTTGTGGCAAAAATAAACTGCATTGGGAACAATTTAAGTTCAAGCAGTCTTGATATTGCTGTTGTTGCAACAATGCCTTTTTATTTTTATGTCTGAAACTTCGTGCAAAAGAGTGATTGGCTAAAAAATTAAATCGAAGGGATGAAATACAAATCTTCAAGAATGATCACTTGGAAAAAAATATCGCAAAATAGCTTCATAATTAAACACTGAATTATATGACACATTTTGCAAAAGCCATTGAACTCCTCCGTCCTTAGGACTTCACCCATCCCAACTAAAAAAATACATTCCTTCCAGCGGTTCAAGGGTCCCCTCAGAAGGCTTAGATATCAGTCTAGTCACCTTCTAAAGTTTGCCCGTAAGCTATTTGTCCCGTTTCATGCGAAACGTGTACAGCCTAAAACATACCGCAAAGTTGGTCCCTTAAGCAAAAACATCCTTTTTTTTAGAGACATTCGTTCGCCTCAAACAACAAGGTCCCAAATATCACAACGTTTTAAAGTAATTTTCAAAAGCCATGCATCTTGCCAATTACGACTTTTTACTTTTTAAACAGTTATGTGCTCCAAACAAAACCACGTATTGTTCCATTTGTGTCCAGCCGTATAAATATCTGTAGCTCTGGCTCTTGATTACTCGTGCTCGTCATACAGGTTGTTTAAATTGGAATAATGCAAAAAGAAAATACATCATTCTTCTACCAAGCTGTTGCTGTCAAGTTATTGGTGACCCCTACATTTCATTTTGTTTCCTGAAATTTTCGCGCGCTATTGGGACATTGAAGCAGGAAAATGACGTCACCGTCAAATTTTGGGAAGCTGCTTGCCCTTTCGAGGCTTCATAGTTCTTTGTTAAGAGATTAAATTAGAATTCCAGTTCATCTATGCATAAAAGGAATGGTTCATTTAGTATTGTATCCCCATA
>NC_081440.1:12462134-12475934 GCF_007210705.1 Tigriopus californicus | reverse complement strand
CGGAGAGAGACGGCAGAGAGAGACCGAGAGGGACAGAGGCCGTCTCGGCTTATTCCCGCCCGTGCGTGTCTTTTCCTTCTCTCAAATACTCACGCCACTCAGCCACAGCAAGCTCATTGCACAAGCAATTTAGAAACTCGAGGCCGGGCCAATCCAAGGCTACAGGAGAGTCAGAGAGAGCCCGGAGGTCGAACAGAGAAAGACCAAGATGTGAGACGTGCTAACTGCTTATACTCGGTCTTTCTCTCGCCCTCTCTCACTCTCGCCTTCTTTCTCTATATGGAGACCGGGCGGGATCGAATCGGGAGGCTGCTCCCCGCCGCCGATCCATCCCTGTTCCCAGCCGGTTCTTGGTCCTTCCAAAACTTGATGAGGAAGTGAAGAGTGACTCTCTTTCGCCACGTCGAGAGAGAGAGAAAGAGAGGGAGAGGGGGGAGAGGAGAATAACCTCTTTCCGTACGGCCGGTAAGGAATTTTGGAAAGTCCATCCAAGCCTTCGCCGACACCGCCGACATTCTCATCATCCTACTAGTTGCAGTGCCACACTACTTTGCCCGTGCCACCAGCTTCTCGCTCTTTTGCTAATAGGAAGAGGACACATACACATATACATTTACGAGTACACGCATACGGCCTCAGATCCTCTTCTGTAAGGCATTACACGGGGAAGGCCGTCGGCGGCGGCCAGGGTAGCCGTGTTACTAGTGCTCCAGTCCGTCACTCACACATGCCCTAGGAATTAAAGAGCCTGTGAGAAGGGTGATCGAGACGGGTGAGAGGAACGAATTGTTAGCTGGAGAGGACATGCACTTTCTAAATGGCGTAGTCACTGTGCAAGACCCAAGGGGAACCTGATGGCTGCTGGTTGCCTCAAGAATGAGGTGGATCACCACCAATGTGCCCTATATTCCGCTCAGAGACGCCATCGGAAAAGTATACTAGAATAAGAAGAAGATGAGGCAACGTGGGAGCCGGAGCCATTTAGCTACCGCGTGGTTGTGTTATTGGTAGTGGTGCCAATGGAGACGTTCGAGCCACCGCCATGTATGGAACGAGGGAGGGAGAGACTGCCTTGATCCACAAGTTTGAGGCGCCAATGGCCTCTCGCTTGAATCTCCGCCTTATGCGTATGACAAACTACTACTACTATTACTACTACTTCTTCTATGTACACTACCGAAGCTTCACCATGAGCTACACCTAATACGGTTTACTGAAGCTGAGTGTTCGAGAATGTCAGGCAGAGGGATGTTGGTTGAGAAGCGAAGCCTCGGCCACAAATCCACCAATACCAAAATGAGCCTCCTCAAGGCTGAGCAATACAAGCCTAGAACTCAGTATGAAAAGAACTGATGAAGAATGTCAAAAACCGACGGGGAAACGGAGTAAGGTGGCCTCCCTCTTTTGAAAGATGATCCAGTCAAATTATGGGCCTAGGCGTGTCGAATGGAAATACCTCTTGGAGACGTTGCCACATACGCGCTGTGCCGTAACCATTGGCTCTGTAGGGATGCTGAAGGAAAAGTTTTCATAGGCCATCATTAGGGTTGTCCCATTAAAGCAAAGGCAGGATGGGTAAATAAAGATACATCATCATGCGAGGTAGCAGTAGTGGTTGGACACTTGGGTGCCATGTGGAACGAAAAGTCCGAGAGCCAACTAGGGTGAGGTACTCTCGAGCCTCTCTTTCTCTCGATCAAGTTTAACCTGAATCTGTCGTGTTTCGTCCTCTCCCTTCTTTTGAACTCTTGGGTTTGCTCTCTTTGATTCAGCTGTTGTCACGGACTCAAGGGAACTGGGGAATTCTAAAGCACTGCACTAGGAAAGAAGTTTGCTTTGAGTGGTCTTTTTGTTCTCAAAGCTCTTGGAGGTCAATGGAAGCTTTTAGTCTAATTTGAACATATCCAAATCAGATTTTCATTGTTGCAAGGATTGACTCAGGAGCTGACGACAGAGTTATACTTACAACGTATAGAAAAAGCCCTATCCACAGCAGATTTGATAAGACTAAAATTTTTGTCCATTGATATAGAGTTAGATCCTCATGATAATACTAATATTGATATATTTGTTTGTTTATTTAGGCCACTCTGACACAATACCGAGGCACAAATGAGTGATCATAGTAATAGGAGTGTGTTGGAACATTGGCACGAATTGGAAATAAGATAAAATAAAAAAGTAAAAGGAGAGAAAATAAATGGGCCATGTTTTTTTGCACTTCAAGCTAATGCGAAGGATTTTTGACAAAGTAACTTAAAGTTTAACCTTCGTCGACGGGTTTGTGTCGGATTTTACTTTTCAATGCGTTATTCTCAAACTAGTCAGAGTTTGACAAGCCATTAGTCGGCTTTTATCATCCAACTCTGCATTGGTTTGTGATAAATCGATCATTTGTTACTTTTTCCAAATGATGAGAAACCCCAAGTTACTTATGTGCTTATCAAATCTAAAAAGACCATTGTGGATGCTGCAAATTGTAACTGATTGGAAACCTAATCTCAAGAAAATCGTTGTTGGAGACGTGCTTCATATTCCCATGAAAAAGTTCATCTTTCATTTAGTTGCTCAATTCTTGTAAGGACTAGAATTCAAGCAACCTTTGGAAAACTTGGAAAACAGCTACCGAAGTCAATGAAAGTCAATATGACTCTTTGTCGATATTTTTCGAACTAACGCAAAATCGAAAGACGAATCTTGACGTCTGTTCTATTATAAAATATATTTCGCTTTAGAGAGCTGAGCGAAGTGGTGATGGACAAGTAGAAAGGCTGGAGCCTCTGAGAAAGTGTCGAGGGCTCTCCCCATCTCAAAATATAACCAACTAGCTCGCCCATCTTTGTAATCCTCCTTTGAGAGAACAACACACTTACATCTCCACCCAGTAAAAGGACTTTCCGAACATATTTAAGAACAAGCAAGCCAATACCGGTTTCCCTGGTGTTTCTTGGCATGTGTAGGTCCCTTTTCCATCGTGTACATTGTAGTCAAGGTGTGCCAAGAATGAGATACAGGATAATCTCGATAGAGTCCATTTAAAACAAAGCACACAATCATCAAGTGAGCTGGCCTTTCAGCCTTGCTTTCAGGGCTCAAGTTGAATTCTGACTGGCTAGCGACTAACCTTGCTATCCAGCTAAGGACAAAGTTCTTTTTGTAGACTAGTCCATTGCACAGTAGGTGCTTTTCTCGACGGATGGATAGGCCATGAGCACAAAGCCTAAGTTATGCAGTGTGTATGGGTGCATGTTAGATCCTGGTACTACAATGGGTTCCATCCTAGTCCAATGAACCATCAGAGGTGCCTGGGAAAACGATAGGAGCAAGACCATAAACTATGGAGATTGAGATCATTATGCAAGTAGCTTGTAGAACTGAATGAACATTTCTTTGGGAAGTCTACATGCTCCTCTAATGCTACATAGCTTCAAAGTATGTTACTAGCCAATATTAAAAGAAGAAGTATTATAAGAGCACCACTTTAATTGGAACATTTTACCTAGTTTTCAAAAAGTGTCAAAGGGTGTTTGTCTACCCTCGAAAATTATAAACTGAAAGACCGAATTATGATTTTAACATACTAATTCGAAACATTATATTCCTTTGAAAACTTAATCTGCTACAATTCAGCACTTTGGAGTTTTTTTAAATGTGACAGGTGAGTGAGAAATATCATGGAAAAGACGTAAGAAAGAAGCAGCATGTGGGAGGATTGCTCACTATATTTTGCATTCTCAATGAAGACTGATTTGTAGATTTCAGATGAATGTTGAAAACAATGGAGTCTCTTTCTCCTAAATTTTCTGAATATTACACATATTTGAAACAAATATTACAATATTACAACAAATATATAGTTTTTCTGCTTTTGTTTAAAATTTATGGGATAGAGTAGATTCAATTAATCATAAGAACGGCCAGAACTCTGATATATTGAACTATTTTGACATTTTTGTTGACAAAATGGTTGAGTTTTTTTCACAATAATAAAAAAAACAATCCAATCATAATATGAAAATTTATTTTTGATGTGGTTTTGTAGATGAAGTGTGAACAAACTGTATGTGGCGTTGGGGTTTGTGTCACATGACCAAGGCTGTCCTAAACATGCAAATGTATTTGCTTTTGTTTAAAGCACGTTTTCAGTCTTTTTGGGCAATCTTGACATTTATTTTAGCTCTGGCTGATCTGGCACATTTTAGGTAAAACATACAACCTGGCTCAATCATTCAGTAGAGCTATCTGGCTGATTACGAAAAAAACTTGTGCCCTCTTTCAATACATTTTTGTTTAACTTGATGTTTTTGCTCTTTCATTATGGTTATGATTTTGTGACACAGAGGAAATAAATCTACAGTTTTTGCACTTTTCTGCCTTATTGGTTTTTTGTCGCATTTAAATTGGACTATATCCCGATTATAAATGCATTGATTGGACCGTCCTGCTTACGAATTTCATCTCACCATTTTATCTTAGATGTGGGTAACTGCTTTAAAAGGAATGTCAAAGTAGCTCCTTTTTGGCCCACCCTAGTTTTGGAGGTTTCTTACACGTTATATGCAAAGTCAATATTTTCTGCCAAAAAGTCGAAGTCTTTTAAGAACATTGTTTCATATTTATTATCGGTTTTTTATTAGATGTTTTTGTGTGTGTAAATATCGAAAATATGCCTACCAAAACTTTCTTTTCAGGTGCATATTTTTGCCGCCCCGGTGCATTTTGAAAAAAAAAACTTGCATGGGTGCATATGCAATTTTGTCTAGAAAAAATGCTGCAAATTTTCGCTTCTCCGCTCAACTACTTACCCTTATTTGCATAGCCGCAAGAAAAGTTCGTCCCATTTGATAGGACTTCTAGAAATGTGGACTGCGAACGGAAGCAAAAATTCTTATCTCCTAAACCGTTCACTTTAATCCGAATAAGCACTTCATACGACCACAATATCTTGTTGAATAGATTAAACTGACCCATTTGAGCCCAAAGGAATGCTAGGAGAACTTAAGAGATATATCCAAAGTTATGTTGTAAACACTACATAAAATTCGACTTTTTGGCCTGCTTTTGGTCAGCTTCTTGAGCTTTTGGCAATATAACTTTGAAACGAACCACTTTACAAGTAAATGATAGAAAAATGATCCGCCTTCAATTGAGCAGATCTACATTCCTTATTATATTAATTTAAATTGAAAGGTTGCTCAGAGTCGCTATGACCAAGAGCATGCCGATTTGGCTGTAAGCTCATTCACAGTCCATATTTCTAGAAGTACGTGGATAGGGTACCCGATTCGAATTTCGTCCGCTTGGCCCTTTCCAATAGGCAGAAGCGTTTGACTCTACATATCGAGTTTGATTGGTCAATTGAATTAAAACCATCTTTGTGATTGGCCAGTACAAAAACACGTTGAGATTTTTGATCCAAGAGGCGAAGAAACTTGTCAAACCCCTTTAGATTAGCATCGTGAAAGACATCACTCACATCTGTCACTCGATGGTTTGATGTTAGATTTCTGATTTCCAAATGCTTATTGCTCATTGAAATCAATCCTTTGCAGTGATATGCGGATGATAACAATAAGCGAGGAAAACCCCTTTTCCTCGCGCTATGCAAGGTCTAGTCATTATATGGTCTGTGAGTTTAGCTCACCCCAAAACCCCTGGATTTGAAGTGGACAGGTCTTGAGGGCTGGGCAATCCCTCCTACTCCTCACTCCTCAGAATTCTTCAAATGCATGAATGGCAGCTCAGGGTAGCAATCTTAGACTCCACCAGCAGTCTTGAATGCTCTCCCAATCAAAGTCTTGTTGGAGAAAGACTGGTCTATCACGGAATATATATACCATTCCGGTTCAAGGACAACAGCAGACAACTCGAACTAGGACAACTCGACCCAGTGGACAACTCGACCCAGTAGACAACTCGACCCAGAGGACAACTCGACCCAGTGGACAACTCGACCTAGGGGACAACTTGACCCAGTACAGAAATTAAGCCCAATATGTTGGCTTACACATAGTTCATGCTTATGGAACAAGATTAAACTATGATACAAAACATGTCAAAATTTGAAAGATTTTAAACAAATCATCATTTGATCTTCAAAAACAAGTTATGTTTACATAAATGAAGGTGTAAAAATCAAGTTTGATAATGTTTTAATCATATTTGACTTTTTTATTCAAAGCCTTACTGATGCTAACATCTTTGCAAGTAAATTAAATGTTGATTCATAAAGCTTCAGTTTTGTTCCATAATTATGTTCTTAGGTCAATATCTTGGGTCTATTTGTTGTACTGGGTGAAGTTGTCTACGGGGTTGAGTTGTCCACTGGTTCGAGTTGTCCGTTGGGTCGAGTTGTCGACTGGGTCAAGTTGTCCATTGGGTGGAGTTGTCGTGGGTCAGGTTGTCCGTTGGGTCGAGTTGTCCTGGGTCAGGTTGTCCACTGGGTCGAGTTGTCCGGTCACCATTCCATTCACTAGTTAGCGGAAACTTACTTGAAAATATCTAGGTATTTTCCATGAAGACCGTTTCAAAATGGGGATATTTGTGTCTGGAACCTAAAGGTTGCACCGACTAGACAAACTGCAAATTGAAATGTAATCATTCAATGCAATCTCATTTGTTTAAATGAATAGTTGGCGACAAGTTTAAACTCATTTTTTATCGACTGCTAAGGCAAAACTATCAGCTCTTTTTCGATCGATGCACAGAAACCCAAAATTGAAAGCTTAAATGCTAATGGAAATCGCTTCCAATAGCTTGTACGGGGCTATTCATCAAACTCGATGGATTTACCGTAATTGTTCAATGTTAGCATTATCTTAACCTTTTGTAACCCAAATGAAACTGTAGTCGCACTTTTTTCCAGGCTACGGTCATTCATCTCTCTCATATTGCTTCAATCCATCCTTGTAGTTGTCATCTGTAGTCCAATGCCGAAGATGGAATGACCTCCCCATTATTGAGATACTGGGAAGGCACTTTGCCAAGGAAATGTTCTACGTACTCAAACCAATCGTTGGCTTGGCTTACAGTGGCCTTGTATTGCTTATGGAAGTGTACGTACAGAGAAGTTCAAAAGAATACTAGAACACGGAACATATCATGACGACGATATCAATATGTGAGACAGAACACGCGATATGCTCGCTACATTTCCGAAGTCGTGCCAAATTTGGGGGAAAGAAAGGCAAAGAAAGGCAGACAGACAGAGGAAGAGGGAAAGAAAAGGACAATTAGGAATAAATCCAGCTATAGACGAATATTCTAAAAACCAAATATTAAGTGGAATTGAATTTGATCTTGTCACAAACATCATTCAAGAGAGCCCGTGGTTTAACGTACTCGATAGAGACACGAGAGTGCTCTCCAGAGGGCGTAGGCTCAAATACTTATTTCAGAAGAAAGCTAAACGTCAAAATTATGATTGTTTAAATTAGTTACTATAGCTTTTGTTACTTGGCCACTTTTGACTTGATCAGCCTTCAAGATACAGTATTACGGTACGAACGAATAGTACAGTCTCGCAGGAAGGTTTTAGGCCCATTTGTGCTTTTCCCATTTTTATTGTGCAGATAAAACAAAAGCTACTTGGTCGAGTGAACTAAAATGCCAATCAGAGTCAAGAAAGGTAAAATGAATTCATGGATGTTTTCAATTTTTATATTTACATTTATATTTCCGGATGGAGAATGATGCGACTACCGGGATCTTTTAAAAGATAACCTGGTGAGAACATCTTATTTGTATCTTGTGGCAAAAATAAACTGCATTGGGAACAATTTAAGTTCAAGCAGTCTTGATATTGCTGTTGTTGCAACAATGCCTTTTTATTTTTATGTCTGAAACTTCGTGCAAAAGAGTGATTGGCTAAAAAATTAAATCGAAGGGATGAAATACAAATCTTCAAGAATGATCACTTGGAAAAAAATATCGCAAAATAGCTTCATAATTAAACACTGAATTATATGACACATTTTGCAAAAGCCATTGAACTCCTCCGTCCTTAGGACTTCACCCATCCCAACTAAAAAAATACATTCCTTCCAGCGGTTCAAGGGTCCCCTCAGAAGGCTTAGATATCAGTCTAGTCACCTTCTAAAGTTTGCCCGTAAGCTATTTGTCCCGTTTCATGCGAAACGTGTACAGCCTAAAACATACCGCAAAGTTGGTCCCTTAAGCAAAAACATCCTTTTTTTTTAGAGACATTCGTTCGCCTCAAACAACAAGGTCCCAAATATCACAACGTTTTAAAGTAATTTTCAAAAGCCATGCATCTTGCCAATTACGACTTTTTACTTTTTAAACAGTTATGTGCTCCAAACAAAACCACGTATTGTTCCATTTGTGTCCAGCCGTATAAATATCTGTAGCTCTGGCTCTTGATTACTCGTGCTCGTCATACAGGTTGTTTAAATTGGAATAATGCAAAAAGAAAATACATCATTCTTCTACCAAGCTGTTGCTGTCAAGTTATTGGTGACCCCTACATTTCATTTTGTTTCCTGAAATTTTCGCGCGCTATTGGGACATTGAAGCAGGAAAATGACGTCACCGTCAAATTTTGGGAAGCTGCTTGCCCTTTCGAGGCTTCATAGTTCTTTGTTAAGAGATTAAATTAGAATTCCAGTTCATCTATGCATAAAAGGAATGGTTCATTTAGTATTGTATCCCCATAAACTGTCACAGTATTACTCATTGACATGCTTAAAACATCTTTTTAGGTGAAAAAAGCCATTTTTGGACTTATTTTTCTTCTTTTAGAACTTTTTATTTTTACAAAATACTTTTTGAAACCTTAGAAACGTTTTTTTGTCTAATATCGTGCTTCGTATTTTGGGCTTTTAGTACCTCTACTGTTTTAAAAGTGCCCAAGTGACCTCAAAAAATTTGTTCTGATATCATTAGTAAGGTTCTCAAAATTATTCATAAAAAGGACCTTAATATGCAAATAAAGATACGAAAAACAAGCCCAGGATGCAATTAAGGATGCAAATAAACTTCAAAAATGCTTTATGTTGTTATGGCATAATGAGATATTTTAAACAATTTGTTAAGCTGGACACATATTTCCTAATAACATGCTCTGATTCCAATGGATCAGTATCTGAACAGTAATCCAAGACTTATCTTCCATAACAATCACAGATGTTGTCAATACAACAGCTTTGACTTGTACCCCCTAAGTAATCAAAAGCCAGTAGCGACACTTCAAGTTTGGATGGCTGGTATCAGGGCGTCCAGGATAGGTACTAAAATCACATCATGGAAGGAAAATTCAAGTCTCTCCGGGAGATCACCAGGTTTTATACCAAAGGAAACCTACTTGTTATTATTAGAAATCGACATCAGCCAATGCCATTCTTTGAAAGTCCCCATTGGGTTGCTGTTTATGGGTTTTTGTTTGATAGTATATGCTCATTCAACATTTTCCAGTGTGTTGTACAATCATCGTTGTACTAGGAAACAAATGGCAGGCGGTACCCTGAATTGCTAAGTGCAGACATACGTCAGGGGTGCCAATTTCTCACCAAAATAACGAAAATACAAATTTTCGGCCCAAACAAAATCAGTCAAAAGAAGCCTAAAATGTATAAAAATGCGAAAACGTACCAAAGATGCAAATGATGTAAATTAATGTTATTTGCGTAAGTTTGAGAACACTAATCATCATTCAGCTACTACTTAAAGGAGTCAGGAAAAGGCATCAACTTTGTTGGACAATCATGAATGATCCTCCTTCACTTTCAATAAAGAACTTTAAAGCTTTTGACAAAAGAATGATGCATCTTCTCTTTGCATCATTCTGATTTAAACAAACCTATATGACGAGCCCGAGTAATCAAGAGCAAGAGCTACATTTTCTCGTAACACATATACACTCTGTTGATATCGCATATTTTTCCGCCAGTTATTCTTTGCCTTTCTAAGAAGAGGAAATCTTGAACAACTGCTTGGATTTTGACTCACTGTTTTATTCTATGATTCTGAGTATAACAATAATAATTAATAATCGAGACATAACAAAATTATTACTTATTGCTTACCATTCAAAGTGGTTTTATGTTTTCGAAGACTTGATTACTTTAGTACGAGACTATAGTTCAGTGGTTTTATAATTTTTACTAGAAAATATGAAACAAAAATAATACATATACCAATTAATGTTAGCGAAAAAGCAACTCTATTTGGTTTTGCCATTTGTTCTTTAGGGCTGTTTTAAGGTCTGTAAAAAGAGTTTTAGATGTGCTCTTGACTTGTCTTAAAACTCAGAATAATTTGTGGAGCAATGAAATGATGCCATCTTTGAATCGTAAGATTAATTTGACAACTGCATAAACAACGTCAACAAGAGAAGTAACGTTTATCCTTGGAGGAACTGACCGCGCGCAAAACGAAGTCTGCGTTGCAAGAAAGTCATAATTTGCTAATATTAAGGTAAGAACATATCATTCAACATGCAAATACCAAAATTTCGTCAATATCCCTCACAATTCGTATCTCTACAGTTTGTTCAGTGCACATGAAAAAAGAGAAAATGACTTTTTAAATCCAATCTTCTATAAAACCGGAACTAGTTTCTGAAGATTAAATACACGTTATATTATATTACATATACATTTAGAAAGGGAAACACATTTGAGAATGTATATTGTTGTCTATCCAAGTTGACTCATTGTGTTATTGTTGCATACCTTCAGCAGTCAGTAACACCATGATCAAGATGGATCTATTCAAAGTTATGGTAAAGGAGAACTCCCTTCGGTTAAAAAAAAGCGTTTCATATCTCAGACATGTTGAGCATAGAGAAATGTAAAGCTTTGGGATTTCATACTAGTGCTCCCTCTGGTTCTAACATGAAGAGAGTGTCACCACACTTCTTACTGATGACAAAATATCTGCACCAAATATTCTTTTTAGTATTCCTGCGAATTTTTGTCACTTGCCATGTAATGTCATCTTGATCAAATGAATGTTGGACTGAAATGGTTTCAAATAATTGTTGACCAATTTCCCTAGATGGTGAACAATTTTGTCAATGCAAATTCTTGCCGCGATTGTGGCGCAGCCTGAATAGCTCACACAGCTGAAATCCAATCCGGTACTTTACACGTCTCTATAGTTGGCAGTAATGAGGCAATAATCCTGAAATATTGGCCACTTAGAGTTCAGGAAAAGGAATTGTAACAAGTAAGGTCATTACTTCTTTTTTACAAGGAACGATTCCACAATCAATTTTTCACTTTGGTTAAGGGAAAAGCAAAGGTCACTCTAATTGTCCGTTCCTGTAATTGAAGAACACTTAAGCCTTAAGCCCTCGAGCATTTCCGACCCTCTAGCTTAACCGAGCTAGACAGAAAGTATTCCCAAAGTACGAGGTTGAGCGATCTCAATATTCAGCTTTGCGAATGATCTATCAACAACTCTCATAATAACAAAAAGCCGCGAACTGAGTGAACTCTAATTCAAAATAAGCCCAAGCTCCATCCAACCGCGTTATTCACTCGCCATGAGGCGTTCCGGGGCTCCTTCGCAAGGTGGCTACCGACCCCCGGCCTTCAAAGTACCCCGTCCAGAGGGTGCTCCAGTTCTGACTCCACGAGCCGGTCCCACCACCAATGTTCCCAGTTCCAATCCACCCACTCCGGACCTCAAATCCAATGAAGGTGAACGCCATTTCTCGGCCATTTGGTGCAAATGTTCGGCTCGTAAACACAAAAAATGGGAAGACGATGCGCTTCTCATTGTACGGGCCGCTCAAAGATTAGCCATCTTAAAAGACACGAGCGGCAAGGAACTGGCGCGAGGAAGTGGCTTGTCCATCCCTGAATTGGCAAACCTGAATACGGGTAATTCCATTACCTTTGGTGGGCGGGAAATTGAAATTTTGGAAGAAATGACCGGAACGGCTTGTGATAAGGGGATACAGAGGGACGAAATCGTTCCCAGAGATGAATCCGATGCGGCACTTCCGTTCCATCGACCTAAAGTCATTTCTTCTACTGTCTTCAAACCCTTTACTGTACCCACCCGTTTTGGCACCACATTTCAACCCATGGGAAATAAAGAGAATTCTCGAATTAGCATCTTTAACAAAGATAGTCAAGATGCATTGGTGATGCCCCGACCTCCGTTTGATTTCAAGCGGCAATGTGATGAGATCGTAGATGTTGTTGTCGATCCGCACCTGTCCAAACACCTGAGACCACATCAACGGCAAGGGGTCTCGTTTTTATATAGGTGTATTATGGGGTTCCAAGACCCCACTTGCCATGGAGCCATTTTGGCGGATGAGATGGGATTGGGCAAGACATTACAAACCATAAGTCTCATTTGGACCTTGATGAAGCAAGGCCCATTTGCTGGAAAACCGGTGATTAAGCGCACCCTCATTTTGGCGCCCAGTTCGTTGGTGAAGAATTGGGAAGGCGAATTTCAGAAATGGTTGGGTCGTGAACGGATTGAGACCTTTGCCGTGGATGGGAGCAATCGTGTTCATGAGGCTTTCAAACGCGCCAGATTGCCCGTACTCATCATGTCCTATGAGATGTTCAATAAGAGCTTTGAAGACATTCAACGGTTCCTTCAGTTTGACCTCATTGTTTGCGATGAAGGCCATCGGTTGAAGAATGACAAAATCAAGGCTTCGACCTTCTTGGCCCAAGTGGATTGTGATCGGAGGATCGTTCTCACTGGAACTCCGATACAGAATGATCTCAAGGAGTTTTATGCCATAATGTGCGTGGTCAACCCCAATGTAGTGGGCACGAGCAAAACTTTCACAAGCAAATTTGAAGATCCCATCGTGAAAAGCAAACAGCCCGAAGCTACTGAGGAACAACGCCAAATTGGCCAAAGTGCACTCGAAGTCTTGACCGATCTCACCAATAGATTCATCTTGAGACGAACCCAAGACATTATCAGTAAGTATCTGCCTTCCAAAACCGAGTTCGTCCTCTTCTGTCGGCCGAGTGCCATTCAAATCCGAATGTATCAAAACGCCCTCCACAGTCTGGGAAGCTCCTACCTTGTGGATTCATCATGTGTACTCGGCAGGTAAGACCCCGAGCTCAAGTGTTCAATTGTCGAACCGCTTCCACCAGGAGGTAAAGCTTATTCTTGTCCCAATAGCATCCAAAAGCTGAGAAAAATCTGCAACCATCCCAGTATGTGTGACATAGCCCCTGAGCTGGAAGAAGACATGGCTAATCTCACATTTGAGGAACAAGGAAGTAAATTGGCGCTCGTTTCCCATCTTCTGTACAATCTACGAACTTTGGGTAGCGAGAAAATTGTCATCGTTTCGATCTCAACCCAAGTGTTGGATCTCATGGGCGAACTCTGCACTCATTATGATTACCCCTTCTTGCGATTGGATGGTTCAACATCGACCAATCAGAGACAAGTTGTAGTGAATCGATTCAATGACAGACTTGGCAAAGACTTTGTTCTCCTTTTAAGTTCCAAAGCGGGTGGAACTGGTAAGTTTACTGAACTGAAAAGGGTTGCTTTAACGATGCTTCATAATTGACTTTACGTATTCTTAGGTTTGAATCTGATTGGAGCCTCCAGGATCCTTTTGTATGATATGGATTGGAATCCTGCCCATGATATTCAAGGTAAGTATCGATGGATATGATTGTAAAGAGTCAGGCGAGAGGATGAAATTCCAATTTGTGGCTTTTGGGATATTCCAAAGTACTTGAGTCATTTTTATGCAAAAGACTGGCAAGACTGTAAGACTGTAATAGTACTGGGAATTACGTTTCCTGTAGGAGTTGAAAAAAGGCCGCAATCCCCCCC
>NC_081440.1:12443673-12462098 GCF_007210705.1 Tigriopus californicus | reverse complement strand
CCCCCCCAAAAAAAAAGAAGATAAATAAAAAATAGATTAATTGTACTTCGAAAAGCGCACTTTCTTCAATGACCAACGGAGTCTTAAGACTTCAAAACTAAAGGCTAAATATCGCTTTCATTTCAGCCATGGCCCGAGTTTGGCGTGATGGACAGAAGCGCCCCGTGTTAGTCTACCGTTTGGCCACATCTGGAACCATTGAGGAGAAAATATTTCAGAGACAGATCACTAAGCAAGGCCTTGGCGGTGGCTTGATGGACGGGAAGAGCACTCAGTTTCATTTTTCGCAAACTGATCTGAAGGACTTATTTTCCTTCCAACCTAATGTCGATTGTGAAACTCATGAATTGTTGGATTGTGATTGTGACGGGTCCGGCAATAATGTGGGAAGTGAACCACGCGTTAAATCCGAAGTGGAATTAAGAGATTGTCAGATAGGTGAAGCAATCGATCCCACAACAATTGATGACAAAGGGATCAAAGGGCTTCTACAATGGCAACACCTGCTACCTCCTATTGGCCTCTTGGGCGACCAGGCTCTCGCTGATATTCCTGTCATAAGTTATGCCCTAAAGAACGAGTTTAATCAAACCATCGCAAGTGCGTAAATACAAACAACCAGACCTTTACGAAAGCAAGTGCATCAGATGGTGTCTGAAACGTACGTGACTGATTCAATTGAAAAGATGGAGTGGCCTCAGCCATTTCCTGGCTCGTCCGACAGATGGACTCGTCATCGTCTTGGGATTCGAGGTTTTTGCATGGAAGTTTTTCTCCCAGTCATTTCCTTCTCAGTGGGAGTTGGAACGGGGAAGAGGGGAGTCACGTCCCAGAATGAAAGCCATACGGCATTGGCGAAGAAATTTGGCGATGTGCGTGCGCTTCTTAGCGAGTGATTTGAATATTGACCTTTCTGGTTGGTTCATATATTTTCGAAATTGATAAAAGTCGCCTCCTGCAAGTAACAAACTAAAGATTAAGACAATTTGTTTAAGCGTAAATCAAAGAGATACTAGCTCAATCGTTATTGTAAGTGTTACATGTATCGTGATTCCTTTCCCTCCCTATCGAGTTTTTTTATCACATATATTTCTTTTCGAGAAATCTACCTTTTGAAGTTTTTTTTTCTCAATTCATTGTCCTTCGTAAATTTCTTACCTAGGTTTGTTTTACGACCTAGGGTAAAATTTGAACGTACTTCAAGACGAATTAGTGATACATATTTATGACTTGTTTCATTAGACTGGTTCGAGGCAATCCAGATTCCAGGAACTCTGAACAAACATTTGCTGAAATGAGAAGTTTTTCTTTCATGCGTTTCCCGATTTTCGATTGATGGATTAAGATTTGCCCGTAGTATGACCGTCAACTTCTTTCAACTTTACATTTCAAACCCGCTTCCGCGATTTCATGGAAAAGCAACCGGCGTAATTTTGAATGAGCGTAAACCATGATTTGGAATTCGGAAAAATATTTTGTTTTCTTTTTCTAACTTATTATCCGTTGCTGGGAGCGTAACGCCGCCGATTGAGACAAAAGGTTGATTTCCGGCAACCGTTATTTGAACTCACGTCATCTGGAAAGAAAGATTTTGTTAGCAATGCCTGAATGATTAAGAGGTAATAAATAGACGAATTATAATCTTTCATTTTAATAGTACCGTGGATTACATTCCCTGTAGCGGTTAGAAAAGCTCGTGAAAAACCAAACCAAAAAAAAGACTACTCTAACCCAAAGAAATGAAAAGTTTTGAAAAAGATGGCACAAAAACACTTATCTTTTAATTGTTTTGCACTTTCCAACGATATTTTCAAAATATTCGGGACTTCTCAAGAAATGTAAATCTACTTTTCAACTTATATAGAGAACAATTTTCCAGGTCTTGGTCCTAGACTCAATGCTTTGGTAGTTTGGTCAAAAATTTTCAGAAACCTTTCAAGCACGTCTTTTTCATAATCTAATCCCAAAGTAAACATTTCGTCAGATAACTATATCGTTAATGATAATTGGTGTCGGCGAAAGTAAGTCTTAAACCGAAATTCAAAAGCAGACTTTAAGTGTGACGCAAAAATTTCCTTCAAGTAACAAATGATTGTGCTCAAGAGAGTTCGCTTTCTGTCTTTTGGCTTTTGAAGGAATCCGCTTTTCTCTCGTGTTCTTGCCCCGGCTCCTCTCCCCTTTTTTCAGTTAATCAGAACTGCTACCGCTCAATGCCTCGCAGAATGCGGTTGCCTCTCTGTTCTCGAGAAGAAAATGTCCCTCCTCCCCGTTTCTAATATGACGTCAATTTCGAAGTGAAAGCCATCTTGGAGTTCAGGTTTAGACCTGGAACATGTTGGATGTGCTCAAATTGGCTTGCCTTTTTGCCATCCTGGGACAAGGCATTTCGGAAGAGACCCTACCGTGAGTACCAAATCTATTATTTCTTGGACTTATTTTGCTGTAACTTGGTGCAGCCTGTGATGAGAGTGGAACAGGAATTAGGAATTGTACTGAAAAAGAGTTACAGGAGAGGAGTGATTTGGCAGTTAAGCTGAGATGTGGTAGACAAGTCGAGGGTTATGTAGATAGGGATGAGATTCAAAAGTTCAATTGTCGAATGTCGCTAGGATCAAAGCTAGCGGCCTTCCTTGTGAGATCATGGTGAACTTTTTCCCTCCGCCATTTCAACTCATGACTTAATTTTGTTTACGACGGACTTTTTCTTCCCTCATCTCTTCACGGTCGGGAATTTGCATTGTTCCCAACGACTTGGAAATGGAACCCAGAGAAATGGCACATTGTTCGACGAGAACGGGCCAAGCCATAGGGAACATATTTTGTCACTGATGTCATTTAGGCTGAATTACTTCTCTTTTGCATAGTGTAAGAAAAAGTGAGAAAATGTTCCAACTCGGATGTGTTTACCCCCTGGGGGATTAGTCCCACTTCCGACTTTGGAACGAGGGATGATGGGTCTCAAATCAGCAGTAAACAAGTCTTTCCGAGAGTTACCCGTACTGGTCGAAAAAGCTCCAGAGAGTCGTAGAATACCATTTGGAGCAAAAAGTATATAGAGAGAAGTCCCAAATCCCCTTTTTGTTTAGGGGAAGTAAATGTGGTTGATTTATGTCAAATAAGGATGTTCCCTTGAAGTAGAGTGAAAGCTATGATCACTTGGTCCAAATACGCAAAAATGACCAAGCGGAACTTTTTCAATGTTTGGAGGGTTGAGCCAGTCTCGCCCACTCAATGAAGCCATCCATCCAATTGGGCTAGAGCCAGATTCATAATTGGTATGTAGGGGTTTGGTTAGCGTCTAAAAGTTCACTTTAGAAACAATTCCGAAGGCGAATCGAACCAGGGACATGTGTCATGTCAGGACACTGCGCTCATTACCACGCGTAGTCTCTCTCCATGACATAACTTTGTTGGTATTTTCGTTTGGAAAGCTATAGTCTAAATGGATGACGCGTGATAAGGTCCTATCCAAGTTGTCTTGATAGTTGACTAATTAGTTTTGGAAGAAGAAAAAATCTTCGATACACCATCACACTTGCATATCATGAATCTGGTTTTGATTCACTCAGAGGTGAGTGTGATCAAATTCAATCTGGTTGTCTTCAAAACGATTTTTTTCCAAAAACAAGATTGGGACAACACCATAATCAGGGGTTGTTCCTGAGCGAATGAATGCTCAAGTTCCTCATAATTTTGGAACACCATTCTTCGAACGTGATGAGATTACTTATTGTTCAAATTCAGCTTATTCCGTCTAGGACTTGTGTACTCTTTTGATGAATGAACGTTCATTTCTGTCTGACGAGTTTCATTCATAAGGGAATTGAGACGGTTCCAAGGAAATAGCCATATATCGTGAAAACAACAAGAGGGGACGTGTCATGGTTTACCACCCTCTTCAAACGGACCGTTCTCTACTTTTGGATGGAACGGAGACAATTTCTGATCTTCAACCCTCCCTTATTCCGGAAGCAGTTTTGGTTATTATTCAATATTTCTCGTCCGCTCCGTCCATTTGTCTCCTCAGTTTGACAAGTGGAACAACTCTTTCTTCTCGCTTTCCTCTTCCTTCCATTTGGAACACGTCTGTCTTGTCTGTCCCATTTGCCTTTGACTATTTGGAACATATTTATCAAACCAAGTGGGGTCTTTTCCAAATATAGAGGAAACGAAGAGCCTTGCCAATTCAGCCAGCTATACGCACATCAACTACACTTACAAGGCTTTTGTTTCCCTAAAATGGGTAAGCCTTTGAAATTAGGAAGAAGTGGAAGAGGGGGGAGGGAACACAACAAGAAATAAGAAGGCCAGGTTCGCCGAAAGGGATATTGGATTGGTGCAAGAGGGATCTAAAGCTGTTTTATCCTCCTCTGCTCACCTGATTGGAAATTATGTCAAAGATTTCAAGGTGTCAACTAGGTCAGGAGCTAAGAAAAAACCCTTGGACTCAATTTGGATTGGAACGCAGTGGACATTTTTATCTTGGTTGTGTGTTTAGGAGGAGCTGAAAAGCCATCAAAGAAGGGTGAAGTTCCTACCGTGAAACTGGAAAATAGCATTCCTTTCGGACCGTCTGCCGATAGTGTAATTGAAACCTATGATCATAATTCATCGGGAACCGTCTTCCGTTCTTTTGGTGGCCTATTTCGAGTGTTTTCGACCACTGTTTTCCAGTTGATGGAACACCTTCAAGAGCTTCAAGAGGAATAAGAGGAAGACGACTGATGGGGATCAGGAGGAAGAACAGAGCCGAAGGGAACAATACCACAAACAATAAAGGGGTTTCTTTTTTGCAAGATTATAAATAGGGATCGACCGATCCGAATCAATTAATTGAATTTGGTGACATGAATTTAGCTTTAAAATGAATGCTCAAATGGGCAAAAGGAATTTTAGTTATGGAACAAATCTAGGAAAAATAGCAGTTTTTGTTATTCTGAACAATTCTTACATGCTTGCACTACAAAGAAAAATAGCCCAGTGGAATGCTTTGGTGTTCATATCTCAAAAGATGCGTACTGTTGTTGAATCAATTTGTTCAAAATAGATTGATGGGAAAACAAATACTATTTCTTAACACACCAGCATAGCATCTGGTCGGTCGATTGTAGTTTTTATCTCGAGCAGGAAGTGGGACAAAAACTTAAATAAATTACTCTTCCAATCTATCGAGCAAAAAGACCCAAAGGTGTCCAAGTGTCAAATAAATCACTAACATGAGTAAAGTTTTTCTCCCAGTCAGCAATTATTTACTGGCAACACTTGGAATCAAAGCCCAAAAAATTGCTCCAGACCGGAAATCAATGCCGATTTTGGCCTTCAGCCCGCTGCTAAAGTGCATGTCGTTCGGCCTAAAGGCCAGACCTCGCATATATCATCAGAAACATAAAGGATCATCTTCAGATACATTGACTACCTCTCAAAATGGCCTCAACAAAAGTGGAATCTCCAATTCCTGAAGGTTGGGATGAAGAGATAGTGAGAAGAGGAGGGAAAAGAGGAGTACGAAAAGAAGGTCTTCCCTCTTGTTCCTTTTCCAATTCCATTGGCGGCTAGCTCTCTTGTGGGCCAACCCGTTGGTTGGTCTTCACGGGAGGGAGTCTTATTTTTGGAACTTGCGAGGACAGGCATCATCCCATAAACTTGACCTAGTTTCCCTCATCAAAAGCATCAAATAGATGTCTCATATTTCCATTTCTGCCTTTTCCTGCTCTGATCACCATTTTGTGGCCTTTTGCGGGGCAGCGCTTCTGTTCCATTCCGGGTCAGATGAGGTGCATCTTTCGATCCTTTTCCTTCGGAACGCCCTCCTTCGAAAGTAGCCCAAACTATCGTTTGGGTCCTTTCAAATTCGAAACAAAATCAATGGGAAGGAGCGGATTGGCTCTTAGGTTGAATGACTTTCATCGGATACAACCATTAAGCTTGGATCTTAATTTTGCTCTTGAGATCCATCTTGAGACTGTCTTTGGGGAGACTCGAAGATGATGTGGCTCGTCGTCTTCTGATACGTCTGACATGAAGGAAGTTGAGCAGATCAGTATAAATGAGCCACTTCAGAATGGAATTGTTTCTCTTTTTCATCAGCAACGCTTTTATTGGGTCCATCATTGTGATGTCGCAGATATTGATCGCGAAAAGTCTCCGTGGAAAGATCGGAAAGATCGGAAACTTGGAGATCAATGGTCAAACTTTGAAGGGCACTTTTTTGCACCGCAGACTCCAAAATGCAACCACTTCTATGCCCCATTGCTTAATGTGACACATTTGAGATTGGATGGCATAATTGATCCAAACGGACACTGCATCGATGTAATTCAATATATTTTCAAGTTGTTTTACCAACTTGGTGACATGCTGTCGGTTTTGCTTGAATTAACTCATCGTATAAACCCGGACAATTGCTCAGAAAATGGCAAATATGTAGAATACTAAAAGTCTCACCAATTTCCAGGCCACTTACAACGTTGATTTGAATTCGATTAAAGCGAAAACTCATTTGGATAGCTAGAAGTCAAGTCATTACCAACATTCATTTTGGACCGGATTTCGGCTTTGTTCCACCCAAAAGGACAAGAACCCACCAAGATGTCATGCATTTTAAACCGCCATCTCGAGGCTTATGATTCCAAGCTCACATGGAAAGACAGAGGGAGGAAAAAAACTTCCGGAATGGAATAATACCCGAGTGCAATGGAGTACTACTTCTCCGTTGTGGTAGTTGTTGTAGTAGTAGTGGTGATGTTGGTAGGAGGACTCGCATTTCTTGTGGGATCCCAAGAAACTGTCACTGCCATATGCAAAACATGCCCTCTGAAGCGAGTCAGTTCATTTAGACCCTCCGCTTTTGGTTCCATATTTCTTGAAAGGTCACTTCAAAGGCCTCAAGCGCCTCATAAATGGCCTTGAAGTCATTTGCTTGGAACATGTTGTCGGGAAGATTTATCTGCGATGTGAACGAATACAATTGGTGAACCTCAACATTCTCGATATTTCAAAATGAAAACAAAAGATATTCCATGTGCTCGAGAATAATCATGAAAACTGACATTGATTGTTTTTCTTTTTGCGGAATTCCTTACCGACACTGGGATTGGAATCCCAGAAGTTCAAGACGAGACAGTTATTCATTTTATTTAACTTTTATCTATACCTATTATTTGATCGACCAACGAATTAGAGTTGACCAATCTGGCTAAACCTTGAATGTAAGGTTGATCGGGAATTTTAGTCAAAAACTTGTCCTAGTCTGACTTATATCCTGAAAGGGTTACTTCCGGCACCGGGTTTTGAACCCTCGACACCTGGGGCATCGTGCCTGTTCTCGCTGCATCTTAGACCGCTATTTTGCCTCATGTTACTTAAAATATTGTCATTTATTTGATAAATCTGCACCCTCATCTAGATTCGGGAACAAACGTCGAAAGTTTTCTGTTACGAGAGTAATTTTCTTAACGTGGGATTGTAGAATTGCATTTCGATTCCCTTTGGTGAGTGAATATTCAAATCGATTGAATCAGCAAGAACGTGGCATTTGGAACAAATATTCCTCCGGAAAGACTGTTCTGGGAATCAGGTCAGCATGTAGATTTTCCTAAACCAACAACCCTTGGCCCTCCCATGCCATAATTTGATTAACACTCACATAAGGATTTAGCGAGGAAGTCAGATACGCCTCTGTACCCTTCGGACCAAATAATATGGCTGTTTACTGACCCAGAAACGTGATCAGGGGGACGGGTAGGCCTTGAATTAGGGATTAAACTGGCCCATCGAACCGTGAAAGGGTCCCATTCGGCATCGTTCGATAAAGTACATGACTTTACAATACGTCAATCATCACCATCAAAGGATACCTGACGAGGACCAGTTCCATATCTTTTCACTGGCAATCATTAGGATGCTGGATTATCAAGATGTCTCTTGGAACACACTCTCTGGCTCTCTGGCTCTCGTACAACACGTACCCCACAGTACCTTTGAGGAGGTTCCAACTTTTGATAGATCTCCTTTAGATCGCCTTCCGTAATAAACTTGGGGTCTAAAATCCCCTTCAAGACTGCGCCAAGAGCCCTCGAATGATTTGAATCAATCTGAAGGTGGTTCCTGCCTCTCGTTCAGATTAACTTGATTACAAATGAAGGGTCTAGCTAGTCATTTTCTGGTCGTTTCTAAAGTTGAGCAAGTCCCATGAGCACCCTAGGTCAACCCTTTTGCAGGGTTTCCTTGCCGATCTGATCCAATTATGTTCAGATTAGGTCCAACTCTCCCATGTCAATGTGTCCTTGACAAATCGGTACATTCGTCTTGTAATTTGGGGCGACAAATCACGACTTAGTGGAAAAACATAATTCCACCTTGAAAAGAGAAGAAAAAGTCTTCAGTGCTTACAATTATGGCCAGTCCTCTCTCTCCCATTATTCTTCGGCCCACCAAAGTGACCGGGACGACGGAAATAGTCACCATTGGTCCCTAGAATTGGGAAATAGGGCAAAAACTTGCGGGGTCATTTGACCATGCGCAATGAGACCTTGACTTTGTATCCCGTCCAACTGCAATATGAAACGCTTTCAAAAAGGACAGACCCTTTGAAATAGCTGAGGTCTCCATACGATGTTCTTTTCGTTCTTCTTATTAATCGGGAACCAAATAAATGTCCCTTTGGAACGCTGGTGTTGCAGACCACGCATTTACATAATTAATTCATCACACTTTTTGCCTTCCGGGTATAAGCGAGCATTTGGAAGGGGGGCTACAGCCTCGCCCAGCGCTCTAGGCAGATCAGACTAGGGCTAGGGCTAGGATCCCAAGAGAGACCTTCAAGTCACCGAAGGTTAGTTGTAACTCTGGAGGGAAACAACTCGGCAATTTCGGGTTTCTCTTACTTCTTACGACCCTTTGGTTAGAGTTGAGTAATACAAAGATTTGAATTCCACTGGACGACAGGATCTGGCTTGAGGAGTCCTTTTCGAAGACTTCCCACCAGGGCTCACAGCCATTATTAATGGATTTATCTGTCTCTCTCTCATCCTTTGACTAAACAGATGCTAATCTCTCATTTTGGGCCTGGGACCGGCCAAATAGTGCCTCGGCCACGTCATATACGTGGGTATGTGTATCTTAGATGGCGCAAGCGAGAACTCGTGAAAGGAAGCGTTTCTTTGATTCCATTCAAAGAGTGTCCTCGGACTCATTCGGCATTAATAAGAGCCTCACCCTCATTCACACATGTGGGCTCCCGGATCCACTTTGTAGTTAATCGATTCTCGCTCCTCTTCCAGGTATGGCTCACTGCATGGGGCTCCGCCCCAGATGCCAGGACATCAAAATAACTTGGACCCGAGCCTACCTCGTCCACCCATTGGAAATGGGGCGTTTCCAGGGCGGGACCTTCCCCCGGATGGGGTTAGGCCAACATCCTGGAAATGGTGGCGGTATCACGACCTGTCGGATAAGGAGATTCTGGACCATTTGGTCCATGGACAACGCTACGACAAGCGAGAACTTCCTCCATCTGTTGGTAACTCGACCAAATCTCCCATCTGACCCAAGGGGCCATCGTCATGTTTGCTCTCTATTTTAGGACCTTTACTAATCAATACTAGCTTAACGGTGATTTCGTTGGATTTGCAACGCTATTCCGATATCCATCCCAGGGTAAGTACTCGGCAATGCACTGGACGAACCTTTTCCCCCCACCCCATCTCCATCGTTATGTACGGACCTAATCAAGATACCGCTTCGAAATAGACAAGCGATGGGTATTTTTGCCTCTCATCATCTCGGTTCGCCCACATTATGAACGAACGAGTGAACGAACGGACCGAGGGTGGGGAGGGCCATGTTTTGCAACGTGTGGATCCTCTAAGGGGAAATGAAAATGCAATGGAAACGATCGAACGAACGCATTAGCCTGCGACCCAAAAGGGATCTCTACAATCGACTCGGAGAGTCTCATTTAGGATCAATATATGTGTAGATAGGATACTTGAGGTCTGGGTACTAGTTTCTGAAGCAATAATTGGAAAGGATGCTGATTTTATTTCGAGCGTTTTGGTAATGATGAATTTGTTTCATATCATGAAATGTTTAGAGATCCACTTTGAGTGAAAGCGGCAACAAGATTTTGTAAGTCGGGAGTTCGCAAAAAGGGGTGGAACAATGGATGGAAGAAGGGATGGTGATGGTCATGAACCATCAGGTGCCTTAGTCCTGGTCACGCCTAATCAGTGATGATCCCGATTTTGTTAATGGATATTGGTTGACTTTCGACCTGCCTTTCCAACTCGCTACTAGACAAAGAAGACTCCATTTCCTCACCTAGTAGGTCCTTCGTTCCCATGCTCCCATTTCTTCTTCTTTTCGAAGCCAAATTCTTAATGCATGTTGTTCACGCATTGTCATTCGGAACTTTGCTCGTTTCCCCTACGGGATTGTCCCAATGTCGATGGTGACAAGATCAATCCAAACCCATTGGCATCAACCTTCACCACCCAAGATTATTGGTCCATGGTAATTGCGCCAAAAGCAGCTCTTTCAGCATTATCTGAGAGGGAACTCGTCACTAATAAGAAGACATATCCAGTCGGGAGACTACGTCGAAGGCCACTCTTTCATGGACCAAGAACGTGGACCATTTTCTTGCGACTTCACCTCGAATTGGATGTGTCGTGATCATGGAATGAACCCAAAGTCAAGCCTTGTTTATGTTCTTGTCTTTGCTCACGGGGTTGGTTGGGACATGGTCAATGGTTGTCCTTGGGTTTTGCCCAAGGACCGACAGGACTCGCGGCTATTGAAGCCTATCCCCGAGGAAGCATCGATGTCCAAGAAATTAGACAAGTTTTCATGGCGATAAAGGCCGTGGATCTTATTGGTCCATGTTTGGCTTCGGAGATGTCTATTAGATTTGTCAATGGCCCAAAGCAATCCATTGAGGTTCTAGTTTGGCGAGTTTTGGGTGATTCTGAGTCTAATATGGCCTTAACCGGCACCGTCTGTTATCAACCATTGAATCCTTTTAACCATGGACTGAGAAAATCAATTATTTCGAAATGGGGGTGCAACTTGAAGTCAAGAAGCAGCACCCTTTCAACTCCAAGTGAGGATTACTTAATGTTCCCAACGGATTTGCATCCAAAATGTTTGAGGTTCCAAGAAGGGCACGCGCTAAAGCCAAAAATAAGGGTGGGTTCTTTGATTTCCCCCTTTTTAATGGTGGCCTTTCTCAACATGAAATGTTTTTCTAGTCATTCTCTCTGTTGCCACCATTCTTTGAATTAACTTTATTTCGGGAGGAATGGGTCTGGAAATTAAGTACAATGTCATGATTTTGATCTTAACCGGTGGCTTCCTAATTAAAGCTTTGCTGATGGGGCACCGCATGTGTCAAGGCCAGATGGTTAGAACAGACTTTCAAGGCTACCTGACTTATTTTGACATATACCACCCTCACCTTGCTGACCTTTGCAATGATTGAAGCCACTTCTTTTTCATCGTAGTTGTCGATCTCACTGGAATTTCGCCAATCCTGGTTTGATCCACGCTTGATCCACGTGGGGAACCAGAGGTACTCGTATCTGAATGGCATCAACCACTTGAACAGTCTCTGGATTCCCCAATTGTACTTTCAAAAAATGACCCAAGGCTCGAATTGGGTCGAGAACGGATCCAAGCATTCCTTGAAGATCTTCGTTAATGGAAGTGTTTGGATGTCAACCAGGTGAGACGAATCTGGTTTATAACAGACCGAAAAGCTAATTCAATCGTTGATTCCACTTAGAATGGATGGTCATTTGGAATGTCAGAGCTCAAGTGTTGTTCAGTTTCCTTTTGACAAGATTCATTGTTTCATGTCTGCTGAAAGTGGTAAATTGACTTACAAATGTCTTAAAATTTTAACATGGAAGCTATTTTATAAGTACTTCTTACAGTATCTCATTCGACCAAAGATATCATGTGGCAATGGAAGCGTAAGGGAAGGTTCATTGGATCAGAGTTAAGAGCTCAAACCGGAGATCCAGATGAGTCGCCCTCTCGTCTGAACCATAACTTCCAATCATTAACCATTGAAGACTGTCTCGCTCTTCGGACGGAATATTTTGGACGGGGTGAGTACAACCTCGACAGCTTTCCATTTTTTTAGTTTTCAACAAACAAAAGGACAATTGAACATTGAATCGATTTGTCTTTTGCGTCTTATGCACGTTTTTTTGTGATGTCATGCCATTCCTTTCTTGGTGGCTTGCTTGTCGTCCTCACTTTGTACCAACTGATACTCGGCCCTTCTCGTTCTTGAGCATAGAAGCTACTTGTAGAAGGCCAAACAGAGCATAAAGGCCGCTTTCGCACTCCTCAAGAGCCCGAAAGTCAATTGAGCGCGTACATCAAACGCTTTTGTTTCACCCCTAACATTGAACTACTTGCTTGTCTGCTCGTTAGAGATCTGCTTAAGAAGAAGAGCAAATGAGGGTCCGTGAGTTCTTTCTTCAAGGTTAGTATATTTTTGAGGCAAACGGCGAGTGGCCGTCATCGACTAATTTTTTTTCCACTAAACCTGGTACTTCATTAGATGATCCAACCAAACAGAAATAAAGGGATGTTTACGCCTAATTTCAGGCTCAACTGTCTCTGAACTTGAACCAAGGTAAACGAGAGACTTTCTACGTTACTTAAATCTGCGCTTTTCACAAATCTCTCAATGATCATGTCGTACAAATTAATGAGGTCTAAATTGGACGCCGTAGGATCCTGTACATGTACTACGATAGATGCTATGACTCATTTCAAAGGAGAGCTCTCTAAACGGCATATTTTTCTCTCCTAACTCCTGACTACGTTTTCTAACTTGAGATCAACCAAATATTGAAGAAAAAAAGCCTTGCTCGTTTAGCTCCGTATACCAATTTTGCAAGCCTTCAATGACTTGAAAGGTGCTTCAAGCCTCCCGTCCTTCAACGCTCTTGGCACGAGTGTTTACAAGGGCCAAAAACATGTCGAAAGAGTGCCTTTTTGGACTAGTTAACCAGATGCATATATGCTAATGAAAGATTTATCCTTGAATGCTATGGCACCAAGGATAAATGACTTGCCTCTAACTAGCTGGTAGTGTTGGTGTTGGCGAGGGTGGCAGCTTTGGTCTGGCGGCTTTCTCCTTTCCCCAAGATCTAAGCGAGGTAATAGGGCATAAATAAGTGAAGAAAGAAATCTAGCCATCTTCCGGCTTCTTCTGAGCTAGGGCTTCATTATTTTCCACTGTGTGCCCTTGATATTGTCTTGGATTTCGAGATGATGACGACCGACCGCGAATGCTTTCAGGCCCTTCCGGTGGTCTTCTCAAACACAACCAATGACCGGCTGACTCGTAATCGTTTGAAAAATCATGACCATACTTAAACCACGTGTTTTCAGGGTCTAATATGCTCTTTTTACCTTTTTGCACAATTTTCAGCCAACCATAGTTGTCTTCAGGCCAAGTTCGTGTTCAACCGCAATTTGTCGGATTTCTTTCTAACCGTGTTCTTTCCGGATTTCGTACTCGTCTCGTGGGCCTTGATGACGTTTTGGATCGACCTTCAGACCTCTTGTCTTTTACGTACTGTCCTGGCCTTCGTCACTTTTTTCAATTGCTTCCTGACGTCGAAACACGAGGATCAGGGCTTCATTCACGAGATCACAGCTGTGGAGACTTGGCACCTCATCACATTCCTGATGATCTCGGGCACGTGCTTCCAATTGGTCATCATTCAATACCTTGGTCGGAAACGAACCCGTCTCCGCACGAAACAGAAGGAGACCTTCGCCTTTCAGGTAAATAAACTGACCACACATGTTGTGGAAGGGCTCCTCATGTCGAGAATATGAATCTACCTACCACTGAGACTGCAGTGTAGAATTGAACAAAACATTGAGGTGCGTCAATTTTTTGGCTCCATTAACTGCTGGGATTCCAATCCCAGTAGCAGTAAGGAAGTCCACAAAAATACCATCTTGACGACCCAAGGACTTGTCTATGTTAATTACATAATTGATTCATGTGAACACGTTGGTTTCGAGGGTAATTGATTACAATTTCTCGAATTTCAAGCTCAAGTCATGAGTACTTTCGAATCATTTTTCAATGACATTCATTTTTGAACGTCCAATTTGGGCATCATTTCTTTCTTTTGACTAGTCTGTGAACAGAATCAAAAACAAGAACAAAAAGGTCAAGTTCGGAGGATACGCAAATGCACCCAAATCTAGGTCCATTTCATGGATTTATCATAATATACAATCAATGACAGATCAAATTGAAATCGTAATTTTTGAGTAGAACGTCTTACTCACATCAGCTGAAATGTAACTAATCACGGTCATAATTGCTTTGCTTTCAAATGCGATGAATAACCATTAATTGGCAATGCAATTGCAATCAAGCAATTCCATTTTCAATTACAATGCAATGCCAGGTCCCTCTTGGGGGAACGTCAATCTTGGAACAGTCTCTAAGATAAGCAATCAATATGCAGTAGCAATAGAGCTTGTGAAGTAATTCAAACTACCACGAAAACAAGTACTTAACACGACTCAATGTAGTAAAACCTTATA
This sequence comes from Tigriopus californicus, assembly GCF_007210705.1. NCBI lineage: Eukaryota > Metazoa > Arthropoda > Copepoda > Harpacticoida > Harpacticidae > Tigriopus > Tigriopus californicus. The sequence continues at coordinate 12,447,509 of NC_081440.1, read as the reverse complement.
GACAAGATACCCAACCATACTGCGCCGTGCCTGAATGAAATTTTCAGTTATCTCAGATCATTTGCTTGATTGAAAACAGTTTTAAGATATTGAGCCATGACAGTCAAACAATGTCAAAGCAATAAGAAATAGCATTTTTTTCCATTTTGCAACGCATCTTTTCAATTATGAAAAACATTTTTTAGCTCAAGGTGCACTTTGGGCGTGATGTTTATCTCTGCTCTTCCTCGATGTAATCCGACAACCAAACCCAAAATCAGGGTGCTAAACTTGACTTTTCAGTGCTTTGATTTTACTTCACTTTCCAAATGGTTGCCGTCGTAATTGATCAAATCAAGTTATTTTTTTTTCGACAAAACATCAACCAATATAGTACATATATTGGCTTACTTTTCATATGTATAAAGTTTACGCAATAAAATTATCTAAATGGGAGTCAATATATAATATCAAAAAGATGTTTGGTCAGCAATTGAATTTGAGTTTGCGGGTCGTGTGAGGCCATACAGAGTTGGTTGGTCTGGTAATTCGGAAAGAAACATGTCAAGTTTTGTTTTAAATTTAAAAACTGTGTCAATTGAGCCATCTGCACATTGAAAGTTTCTTAATTCTTGGGGAATTGGATTAAAAAAATTAGGGCCAGTAAAGTTAAAGCTATCGTATTTTAAATTTTTAATTACACTCGTTACTTTTGTTGGGATTAAAGGTAATTTAGCCGATGTTCTTGTCCTATCATATTAGTTTTTTAGATCATCAACCTTCGTAACGAGGGAGTTCAACAAGATTATTCTTGTATGATCAAGAAGCCGTTCTTTTAACAGAGTTAAACCCTATCAATTTTTTTTCTTCTTCGTTATATACATGTGAGACTTTAAGTTGCGATTGAAAATTACATCTACCTTAATCTTGTGTGATAAAACAGTGTTGCACTAAGAATTGCATTTGGCACCACTCATGAAGGCGAACCGCATTCATTCCAATTGACTTCCAGAACGAGCTGCAACGGTACGAGGCTCAAGCTGGAAGCAGTTGCCGGCTATCTTCCACCTTGAGCCACACCCATCATCACCACCACCACCACAACAACCAAACCCCTAATTTGGCAAGCTCATCACTGATCCAAGTCGAGAGTCAATGCTGCCAAAAATGCTCAGCTTCAAGTCCATTTCGCGCTACGGATTTGAGTATGGCCGAATCTTTGGAGGATGCTCGATCGATTTCAAGCGGAATCTTTGAAAAGGTGAATGCTTTCCTTCAGGACACTCGGTTGAGTTGCTCACTAAAAAAGCCAAATCTTTCTAAATGCTTGCAGAAATTGTTCCGCGAGGATTTGGGTAGTACCTCAAATGAAGCCGTCAAAGCCTATCGACATCGACCTTCCTCAGTTCGAGATCTGACTTTTGTCCGAAGATTGGATCGAATGAGTCGAGTCTTGTTCCCATCCGTGTACATCTTTCTGGTTATGACTTACTTGTGTAAATACTTGGACTAAAGGCAAGCATTTCCGCCGTGCTTGTTTTGGTCATCTATTAATCATATATTGCAATAGTTGTTGAAAAATGAACTCAAATAGACATTTGTAGAAAAAATAACATATCTGTAGACTCATTCCCGATGCCATCCCTCAGGGGGGGATATCGGAGATGGAGGATCTTGATGATAATCATAAGGGCTTTACGCTGCGTACTTGGGATATCACGATGGGCAGGAATGAATTTGAAGATCCTCTAAAGGTCGGCCTTCAAGGCCGAAATCGTGGTCCTTAACATTTGGGCATGAGCCTTGGAGTGCTTGAGCTCCAATTCGGCCAACTCCGTGAGGCTCTTCTGAAAAGCAGCCACCCGACGCGTTCGCAACAGCTTGAGTTCATCCTTGGCTTTGGCCGAAATGTTTTCGAATCGTTGACAAGCCTCGGTTTGAAGGTTTTCAGCCACATTCACCTCCCGGTTTCGAGTACGGGCTTTCTCCAAATTCTTGTTGGCGTTCTCGTAATTAGCCAAGCATCGGAGTCGCCGATACAACAAGTCTTTGGCAGCGTTTGTGTCGCGCATGTGATAACGCAGCGTGTCTGCTAATTTCAGATCCTGATCGCTGGCGACGCGGCCATCAATGCGACGCATTTTTTCCAAGGCCTCGGCCACTTTCACCAGGAAACCGGCCAAATCTGCATCATTTAGGGAAGAGAGCTCAGTCATACCTTGGGAGATCTTGATGTAGTTGTCTGCCAGATATTTTTGCAACAATATCATTTTATCAGATTTGATGGTGGAGTCGCGCAACTGATTTTGATAATCGAGTATGAAGTTACGCTCGTTCTCAAAGAACTCATCAACATCTTTGAGAGTGTTGCCCAATAACAACTCATCGCCGGACTTGTGGAAGGATGACCATATTTCAGCCAATTTCTCCTTCTTGTTCTTGCCGCGAACATTGAGTTCTTTGTCAAACTCGAGGAAAATGTGAAGGTTTCGATCGAAACGGAATACTGGATGCGCGGCTAACCGACACAAAAACGTCTCGTGCATAGCCACGGTCTTTTTGAAAGTGGCCAAATATTCGGCCTCCAACTCCTGCTTCATCTTATTGAACTCTTCTTTGGTTAGATTACCTGAAATAAAAAACAAACATGAATTCATTTCCCTATTTTCTCCTAGAGACTAAAGTAACTATTTTTCTCTATTTACGTTCAAAAGTTTTACCAATTGTTCCAGGAACTATCTTTGGGGGTGACAAGACTACGCCTAGTGACTATCACTAGCTGCAAGCCACCGAAAAAAGCAAATCTGATACCGTTTGAATTAAAATTCACAACAACAAAAACGTTCAAAAGCTTTTTTGATTAAAAAGAGTTCAGAGATAGTATCAACATGTTGACTCTGTACAAGTCGATTGTTCTGTCACAACTGACATATATCTCCCATAAGTTCATCAGGATTGCAAAAGGTCAATTAGGACCATTGCAGAAATGACAGAATGTACTAATTTTTCTTAGTTTTGGCATCCATTACACCAGGCTGACGTTATTAATAAGCTCTATGTCACCATCAGGGTATTCCCCACGTCCAGCCCTACCTTGAACAAAGATTGAGCTCCAGAGGATTCTGGGCGAAATTGGTTTGGCCCTCAAACAGCCCTAACCTGAATCCCCTGGATTTCAACATCTGGGGTCATGTGCAGATCAAGACCTGTGCCTCCATCCACAACAATGTAGGAACAATGGTGGCAAACTGAAGGCATCAGTCAGTGAGGCATGAACAATGGGAACATGAAGAAGATTTTCGCCAACTTTGTCCACAGACACAAGCTTCGCGTGGCCGTCAAAGGCGGTGTTATTTGAGAAATGTAATTCTACAATATATGCCATCCAACTTTCACTTTATGTCTTAAGCTCTCCAACTCACTATGAGCGAGTTCTACTTCATTATTACGTCCATTGAAATCAATATGTAGATGATAATATGGCGAACCCGGTAGAACAATTGGCTTTCCTCTTAATATGTGTAGGTTTGGATATATTTTTTGGATAACTTGACAAGTTTAAAACATAAAGTTCCCAGTCAACCCTACATTCAAGGACAGGCCAGCTCCGCCAACTCTAATTCATGACTGGATCAGATATTATATGGGAATGAAGTTCAATAAGAATTTTGAATTTTGAACCATGGTAGCCGAGTGGTCTAATGTACCCGATAGAGGCACGACATGCTTCCCCAGAGGGCGTGGGTTCGAATCCCGCCTGCGGAGAAAACCTAATCACTCAAGTTGGAATTATCTTACCCAAACTTTCAACATTTTTTCATTAATGCCCTACATTAATCTACTTAATCGCGAAGTCA
>NC_081440.1:12433061-12443637 GCF_007210705.1 Tigriopus californicus | reverse complement strand
ACAATTAGCTTTTTCGACTCACCTTCAGCATCCCCTAATTTGCGTAGCTTTTCTCTGGACTGATCAAAATCCGGCTTGGGCGGGGCGGGTGGGATGATGTATCCCTCGTAATCGCGGTTTTCATTGAAAGTATCATGCAGCCAACGGAACTCCTCATGAAGTCGGATAACGGAAAATTCGCCCTTGGTAAATTCGCTCATGGAGGTCTTGCTATGGACGGTGAACTTGACCCAATCTCGCTCGGACAAGGCGTCAGAAATGTCCACCGTGAGGAAGGCGTCGCCATCCGTCAAATCCACGGCAGTGGTGGCCACATGGTCTAGCGAACCGTCCATGATGATGCTACCAGTGAAGAATCACTCGGTCTGGATGGATGGGATCTCGTCGTGACGCTTGACTTGGATCCGCCCCTCACACGTTCAAGGCGCTCGGCCAGGCATTCAGAGCTCGCTCAAAGACTGCTAGGAGGACTACGACGTGTGGACTGTGGAGTGATGGGCCGGCGGGCTGATGGGCTAGAATCAGCAGGTCCTCATCCTTAATTTCTGTTCGGCAGTTCAGCTGAGTAGTCAATAACCTCTTCGGTCAGCTGACGAGTTGTGGCCCAATGATGAAAGCGATGAGGAGTCCGTTTACTGGTCGGAGATAATGGCCAAGATTAGGGTGGGAGGAGGCGGATATGTCATTCAGGAATATTTTATTTTACTTACGAATGGGGATGGGTGGGTTGGGGAGGGGGATGAAAAGCTACTGTGGGAACATCTGATGAGGAATCAATGAATTGAGAGCAAAATATCATGTTGCGTGATGGCTTACAACATTATAGCGGGATTTCCTTCTGAATATGAAGAAATCAAGGATGTCTTTAAAGAATTCCTGGGAAGAAATATCTTTAACTCAAAGACGGCAGTGTAGTAACAACTACAGATGATATGATGACGTTATTTGATCTGTGGTAACAACCTGTCTGCCCGCTACTACCACCTGTGACGTCACTACGTACCTCAAGAAAATGGAGTACATAAAACACGCACCTCAACTAGACACTCTTGTTGAATGAGTCACTTTTTAGAAACTTATAGAGGACTTATACGGTTTAGTAACGTTAGGAGGCGAGCCTTGACAACCCGAAAATTTATTGGAAAGAAAAACTTCACGTCTGCAAGGCTTGAATAGACCAGAGAGACCTTAACCTATTACAGGTATCCTTGAATAGACACATTAAATTTCTTCCATTAAGTCAACCTTAATGTTGGCTTATTTTGCCAGTGAATGCTCAAATCTCAAATATTGGTAGTCTTGACAAATGAAAGAGCATAAGCATTAATTTACTCCAACAATAGGACACATAATTGTACTCTGCTTGGCAAATCCTTGTTGATTATTCAAATCTAAGAGAAAAAGTGCCATTAGCAATAAAATTTATTGTGAAGTCATGATTTACAGTTCTTTTTAGTTTGGTCAGGTCTTAGGCTCAATATCGTTGGTTTATGAATTGAAAAATCGTAGCATAATAGTATTACACCATAGATTTGCTAAGATCATCTAAACAGAAGTTTTTGACGTTATTAGGTAACAATAATTAGCAACTTGCTTAATATAACTAATCATGCAATGGATGAAAATATGGATTTGTTATTTGAGGAGGGGACATTCTATCAAAACTTTGTATGTCAAGGAACATATGATTACGTTATACTTCTACTTGACAATCAAATTGACTATGACCGACATAAAATTGGTAATCTTTTTGGCCTTCTCATGGCACGTTGATTATCAATTCTTCATAAGCAGTAACTCTTCAGACCATTACCATCAAAATTGATGTCATTATTCAAAAAACGGTATCAATAGGCCTGCGTCTCCAGGACACCATACGCAGACTGACATTACGAAAAAGCACGCAACATTCAAGCGAAGAGCCGTGCCTGATCCTCCCTGATTTAACTGCTTACTGATTTATTGGAGTTCATCCATAGATTTCCATGGGTTCATCCAGGGACTCTTAAGCTTTGGTGTCCTTGGTTCATCATATAGCTTTGATGTCATCTGAGTAATTCCCCTTGAAGAATCTATATCTAACTTGGTTCATAAATTGAAGAAAAACCACCTAGACTTATGATTGTATCAATTGCACTGATATAATGCTGAAATGCATGAAAAAATGTGCTGTCATATGTGCTATTGACTACTAATACATGTAAACTCAGTCCAAAATTGAGCAACTTGCCAGTTCACTGAATAGTTTGTACAACAAAATTGATGAAGCTCGAATTATAATCTTTGTGTTTATCACAATGGAATAAGTTTCCTTTTCGGCCCTAATTCATGTTATTGCAAATGAATTTATGTTGTAGTTTGTTAATTGGTAGTGCTTCAACTGGGGCCCAGATTTGCCTTAAGAGGTGATGATTGCAATGGACAAATGATAAAAAAGAACATGTAACTTGATTCGATGACTAATGACTAAAAACAACTTCTCTCTGCAACTATTATATAAATAGAAAGAAGTAAAAAACATATTTTTTGAAAGAAATGTATGATATTTTACCCACAGCCAACGGTTTGACCTTTGTAAACCCTGACCCATAGTCAAAGTCCCAAAGCAACATTTCAAAACCAAATATAAGTGTGTCAACTTTTTCAGCAATCTCAGACAATATTGGAGGATCAGTAATAATCAGAGAACCTCTTGGGGCCAAGCAATATTACATCCTTTGTGGTTCTTTGACAAAATTTGTCAAGAGGTAAAGCAGGAAATTCAGATTTTGGGCACTCTGTCATTTTCAGGGTCAAAGTTTTGGATGTTCAAGTCAAGTATTTTGTCAAAAAATGATACTGTGCTGTGCTCCTTTGATGGTGGATTGCAGTGCTGGGGCAAGTCTGGACTCAAGTCCGAGTATATTCGAATCTTTTACTGGATTTTGCAGGAGTTGGTCGGATTTGTTATTGGAAATTTATTGAAATTTATTGAAAGACGAGCCTTTTTGCTTGACCTGACTTTAGTTTGCTGGACTCGGGTAGTCCGGCAAATAGTAAAAAATCAGAGGACTTGTACAAGTCCGATTTTTACCGAACTCCCCCCAGCACTAGTAGATTGCAAATGAATCACATTTCAGAAACTAGTTGCATCATACTCCGAGCCACAGGGAAAACTCCATCTGACCAATAAGCAAATCTCAAGCCATAACCACAGATTCCATTTGCATATTAGGTTTTAGAGAAATTCGGTTCTCCTAAAGAACAGGACAAAATTGAAAGATGGTAACTTTTTGGAATTCCCAATTTTAAGTTCAATCATGAGTAACAAAATGAGGGTTTATCTGCAACAACTTTTAGCCATTTTGTGCCTAAATTGCAAAACTTGATGTAATCTCTGGTCACCAATCTTGCTACTGATGGTGTTTTGGTTCACCACAGATTGCTAAACATCTATTTTTGTGGGAAAGAGGATAAACTTGCTCATCATCAACATTTGGTGATCTTTTTGATAAAATCAAAAATCGCTGAATTGGCAAAGAAACATCAAGTTTCAAAGAGCTGAAGGTGTCTGAGACCATATTGAGGAAGGTAGAGAGGGATTACTTGGTCATGAAAGGCTATATCAGGATTCTCAGACACTTGCTGATCACAGCCATGAAGGAGAAGAGGCTAATCTGGTGCAAAATGCCCTCAATGTCTTGAGCAGCAAATAGGTACCTTATTTCCAACTTCACTGAGCCCAAAGAAAACGGGAAGAGGCACGGTAGATTGGTAAATAAAGTACTAGTGCCGTGCCTTGAACGCAATTTCTTTTCCGGAAATTATGTAACTCAGGTCACTAATTATGCATAAGATTTTAATAGAATTACCCAAAGACAACACAAACGGAAATAATCCAATAAAAAAGGAATCGGCCCAATCGGCCCTCTATTTGGTAGAGGCTGAGTGACAAAGCGCCCTCTGAAGTGCTAAACGTAAAACATTTGCATGCAGCGCACAGAGGCTATGGTTGCATTGTGAAGATTGTCTCCTGGCTTAGACTTCAGATATCCCTTGTCATGCAATGTCTTCTTCATGGCATTGGCAGTGCTTCTCTTGACGTTGATAACCTTGAATATACCTGAAATTCAGACTCCAGCATAGATCAAATCAGAAATTTGATGTTTCTTTGCCAATTCAGACGCCATTTTTAATTTACCAGAAAGATCCCCTTGTGATATAGATCACCAAGTTAATCCTCTTTCCATCAAAAGAAACCGTAGATCTCTAGCTATTCTAGAAAGCGGGAAATCCAAATTCTACTGAGTGTTCAGGATTTGCTCTCGCATCCTGTACATGGTCCTAAAGAGGATTGAATCAGCCTTTTTCGATTAACGTCTCTGACAGAGTACTCAAAAAGTCATTCAAACAAACCTTCAGAGTTTCCTCGTCATTTTCGTAGTCCTCTTTTAAATAACTGAATCTCAATTCTTCATTTTGGGCTGGCTACTGAGGTCAGTTGTTTCATGCAACAGTTCATAAATTGATTGTTATTTCGTCAAAGAACTGAACATTGCACAGGCCATATTATCCGCAAATTCATTCTTTTTTTTGCAGACAGCAAAGAAATATCGGTCAAAAAGCTCTGTTTTGACCTACGGATTTCCCACTAAGCCAAATCAATTGTAATAAAGGAAGTAATTATTGCTTCACAAGACCAGAAAGCAAAAAGTCTACAAAAATTCCCATACCATAGTTTTCATATGGAGTTTAATTTTTCTGAACTTGAGCGGAAAAAAAAACAATAAAGTTCACTATTTTAAGCGACACCCATCACGTTTGATCGAATTGAAATGGAAGTCAGTTTTGGCTGCACTGATATCCTGAACAGTTTTCTTACTTTCTAAAGTTATTTTAAAAAGTATGGAAAAATCACAAGGTTACGAAGGAAGTCATTGTTTAAGCAACAAAATGAATGAGACCCATTGCTCTTGCCTTAGAGCATTATTCCTTCATAGCAACATCGTAACAACTTGGCCTTCTTTTTCCTATTGCCAACATAATGAACGCTCTTCACGTCACCCTGGGTCATTTTATTTTTTCCGTTCTTGGTTCAGGTTCGGTGACTTTGTCTTTAAAATCCTTCTTCTTCTGCCAGCAGAATTTGACACAGCATCACAACAACCCAATTGCCAACCAATGAACTCAGTTCTGTGAATTAGCAACGCCAAACAGTAGACTTCAAGACCAAATGAATCACACGGATGTCAACGTCCTATCGCTATTGAGAGTATATCACAATACCAAAATGACAATAGACACTTCCTTTCATCCATGCAGAAACAAATGTGAAATCGAAATCACAAAACAAAGCAAGCTTTTTGAAGATTTTTCTTATTCTCATAAACATGTACCAATCGTGAAAAGCGACAACGCTGAAAGCAGCAACGCTGACTTAGACTTGAAGAATCCTGTGATATTCTCCTCACGCTTTGGACTAGTGCTTGGTCGAGTTACCGAATGAGTTGGTGTCTGGACTCGGTTCGACTCATCTTACCATTCACAGCATTATATTCCTATATTCCTTAAACTCGTGTAAAGAACAAAAGAAGGCATTGAAATGGTGAAAATTGTGAAAGATTTTGGGATATTTTTTTGCAAAGAAACGCACCTTAATTTATGCATATGTAGTCACTACATGCACATTTTACCCTCGTTCATGGGCAATATTATGGGTTATTATGACAATAAAAGCAATGAAAATTGACACATTAAAATATATTTCACATTTGTTGTTAAGGCATGCAGTGAATATAACTGTTCGGAAATTAGTGATTGAAGTTATATACTAACTTAAAATCTTTGATAGCTAGTACAACAAACGCAACCTTCAGCTTTTCGCCATCTCGTCAAGCTGGCGCCACATGCTCAAGGGTACATTCCGAAACCATAATTTTGTTTAAAAGGCAAACTAGTCCTTGTTGGCAAGCTCAGAATGCAAGCCTAGAGTGTTTGAAATACTTTGGAATTGAATATGTTTATGAAATTTAGTGTTCATTGGCCTATTTCCCAATGAAAGGAAAGGAAATTACTATGAATTCGACTTGACCGCAGTAAGAAGAAGAAACAAATAGTTGAATTCGGAATGAAAAAGCTTTACTGTCCGTACTAATGTTAGCATTAACGATTGCAATTCGTCTATTTGTTGCTACTTAAGCTTGATATAATATTTGGTCTTGGCCCGTTTGATTTTGGGTAGAGCTGAAATCCTGTTAAAATTGTTCAAATCTGACTTCCCCTCCTCGCCACCCAAAAATACAACTTGGCGCATTGTCCAAACATATCTGAATAGATGTGTTATCTACCACATAAATTGAGCGAAAACAGATTTTAAAAAATGCATGTCCGGGATCTTTCATGACTATTGCCAGAAGTGGTTCTCTCAGGCTCGCACGTTTGAATCTCGCGATTCCCAACTCTCAAATCCCGCCTCATCCCTCACGCCCCTTTATCCTTCCTCGTCCCTTTGAGAGTGGACGGACGCCTTGCTTGTGGTGGCCCCGCTCGAGCACACGGCTCTCTGCTCACTCACCATCCACCATCTGGGTCTCAATGGTCCCAATCCACCACCACCATTCACCACCCACCACCAACGATTCCGTGCCCCTCGCCGTCTCACGGCTCACCACCCTCCAAGGACTGACTGACTGCGTACGGGAGAGCGGACAAGACTTGAAGCCACAACAGACGACGGAGACGGACCAGACTCCATTTTAACGGACAAAAAAGGGATTGAATGGGCCTTGGCATTGTCCACAATTCGAGTTTGTTAGAGCGAAGAGAAAAATATCCCTTTACTAGTGCTACATATCATCAGGTGAGTCTCGGGTTAACGAGAGAGATGGATTCGTCCCAACCGTCCCAACCCACGGGCCGAATCTGCTCTTGGATTCGTCATTTTTTGTCACAAAGAATTGTGCCTTTGTTCCAACCAGCATAAGATCTAAAAGATAATAATAGCTCCATTGTTACAGGATCGTTGGATAATTTTACCCCATGATTGCATATCTAATCTAGTCTCAAGATGATGTGTCTTCTACCCGCTAATGCCGCTACTCATGCGGGTGCTGCCACGGCTACGGTGGGTTCACCAACTCGGATTTGACCGCCAGTTCGCGTTTATTATTCGATTCGGAATCTTCCTCGCCTCTTCACCTGAGAGTAGTTCACCGTCACCTCCGATGATGACACACCCGCTTCCACCTCAGGCTGCGGCCGTCTAGAAGCGGACCAGGGCCGACCCCCTGCCCGTGAAATGTGCCAGTCCGCCCCAAGGAGAACAGTGTTCCGAGGATGAGCGAAGCAGTGCCATGATACCTTCATTGAAAGAGCGTGTCGAGCAGTCTCATGAAGAACTCCTTCAATTGAAAATGAACCTACCCACCCATTGGGAAGAGAAATTCCCGGGCCGCGGCTTACCCTCATCTTCCCTGGTTAAAGTGACTTTTGCAACATGCGTCAAAACATTTCAGACCTCCGCCGTAAACGGATGCGTTCTCGAAAGAAGAGCCAAGATTCAATCAAACGTCGCAGCTCAACCTTAAGCACCGCCTCCTCTTCAACCGCTGCCAGCATGACTTCATCTGTGACTAGTGATATTGAAGATGAACCCGCTCCAAGAAAGCTTTGCCCGTTATTCAGGAATGCGAGACTCGACCCGTGTCCGTGGCCGATTCTCACATATCAATCCTATCCAATCCTCGGGTCATGGAGAGAATGAGTTGGAAAGCGGTCTCTCAGACTTGGAAAATAACGAGTCCTTGCTCAAGACGTGTTCTCAGGGTTCGCTATTAGTGCGGTCTTCGGAGCATGCAGTCAGTATTAAAAAATCCCACAATCTCGCTCATAGTTCAAACGAAACATTGATTATCAAAAGTGACCTGGAGATTCTTCAGCCTAGCAATACCTGCCAGCCTCAAGATCAAAGTCGAACGTCTTATTTCGAAGATGAAATTGCCGAAGCCTGTGATCTCGAAGCTGCAGATTGGTTATCGGATGACGAAGATCGAGCCACTTCTGATCTCAGTGGGAGCTTTCTTCGATCGTTTTTGAATCAAATTCAGAATGACCAGCGTTTTAATTGCTCCATTCCTCTAGTTGATCTGTTCCAAAACTCTCCTCTGGACTCATTCATTTGTTACGGTTGTTCCATGCCATATTCCAAGAGCAATGCTTTTACCATTAACCTGACAGATCAAACTGTCTCCGTGATCTGTGGCCATTGTCAGTGGTGGACCACCCGGAGGATTACCACACAGACCTATTCATTCTAGACACATCCGATGACTTTTATCGCAACCTAACGTACCACATCATCGCTCACCAATCGCAAAAGCAAATTTTGTATTCTCCTAATCTGAATAATAGATTCATATTATTTTTACCCTCTCAGTTTCCTTGTTGTCAAAGATTTACCTTACAACCTCTTGAATAGACAAATCACCGAATCGTCTAGGGGGTCGATTGTTTGGATACCATTGAAGGGCATCAGGGCCTCCTGAGAGGAAGTGAATTTTACTTCGGCATTATTTCTCCACTGATTGATCAAGCAGTCGCAGGCATTTGGAAACAGGTGACCGAGAAGCTTCTTAATTGATACATTTCCATCTACTAAACTGTAGACGATTATATCCGTGGAACTCCGTTCTTTCCAAAGGTATTCATCTTTGCTCTTTCGTTCTACTTTTACATTTTTTTTAACATGCAAAGTTCCCAAAACTAGATTCGATGGTACACAGCGCCTTAAATCAGGCTGCGTTATTACGTTACTCTTAGAACTTCCTGGTTCTTCACATGTCAAATTTAGAGGCAAAATAAACTTTTTTCGCAATTCGTAACATCTGATTCATTATGTCCATGTGACACCTAATAATCTGTCAGATCATCATGTTCTTGACATAGGGTCGAGTAAAACCGGTCAAAACAGTCGGTCTGGCTAAGTTCAAAGATGAACATAGGCTGTTGATTATAGAAAGATTAGAAGAACTTGACCGGATTTCAATTCTGAAACAAGAATCGGCCATTGATGCAGCCATTGATAAATTAGTTTCAGTTTTTAAAGAAGTTTGCTCCAGTTTAGGAATCTCTGAATGTGTTCCAAAAGGTGGGACACGGACAAAAAATCCAAAATATAGGAAGACTTTGTTCAAAAAGAGTTGCACATTATCAAAAAGGCTGAAGATCACGTCAAATCCAGTAATTGTGGGTGGTTCCAAAAAAAGTTGGACGTAGTTCAGGGTAAGATTAAGGCCTCCATCGAATATGACCACTTACAAACTGAGAGTAAAGTGGTTCAGGAGGTCAGGTCGAAGACAAAAATGAAACACTCTGTTGGGCCTTTGAGATTGATGGGGAAGCCATTAACAATGTAGAAACTATAGCTAACATGCTTGGAGATCATTTCTCCAGTGTGTTTTCAACCCCACTGAGTTCAGAAGCAACAGCTCATTGCTCTGAAGATGAGTCTGTTGAGATTGACAAGGTCAGTCAAATTGAGCTTTTAGATGATCTTGTAGTCACAGATCAAGATGCTTTAGAGGCCATAAGGGACTTGAGGCTTTCAAGTTCTCCTGGTCCTGATGGCGTGACGTCTCAGTTTCTGATGAGATGCTCACTGGTTCTTGATCCTGTTTTCTCGTACTTGATGCGTTGCATTTTGGATCAGGGCAAGTTTCCATCTTCACTAAAGATAGCTCACGTTGTTCCAACTTTTAGAGGGGGAGATCAGTCGCTCCCCAGTAATTACAGGCCGATTTCTCTCACTTCGAATATTGCGAAGGTGTTTGAGAAGATCATGAAGTCCAAACTTGTTGAATTTCTTGAGGTCAATGACGTCCTTCCTCCTAACCAGCATAGGTGCCGAGCACATTTTAGCACGGTTACCCAACTGATTGAGCATTTAGAGCAGGTCACTGAGGGAGGGGAAAGGCAGGAGTCAGTTGATGTTTTCTATCTTGATTTTGCCAAGGCCTTTGATAAAGTAGATCATGGCCTTTTGTTGAATAGACTTCACGGCATTGGGATCCAAAGCAAGGTTCTCAATTGGATAAGAAGTTTCATTCAGAATAGGAAGCAAAAAAATAAGGTCGAGGGATCCCTTAGTGACACACATGATGTCAAGTCAGGTGTTCCCCAGGTCTCCATCTTAGGGCCCCTCCTTTGTTATAATATTCGTTGCCCCGCTTCAAAAGCTTAGTGTTACTGCCAGTCTCTCTTCTAATGCTGACGATACAAAGTTAGTTTCTAGTAGGAATGGCCAAGATTGCAGTAGCCTTGCAAAGGACTTTGATCAAATCTACTCATGGGTAACTGAGAGCAATATGGCCCTGAACGGAATGAAATTCCGCTCAATGACGTTTGGGTCAACTCCTTTAAATACTCCATTCGTAGATAATGGAGGTAAAGATATTGAACAGGTCTCATCTATGAAAGATCTAGGTGTAGTCCTCCAAAATAATGGAAAGTTTGATGAGCATATCCAGTTGAAGGTGGGTAAAGCTTTTCAAATGTGTGGTTGGATATATCACACGTTTAAGTCACGATGCTAACTCTGTAC
>NC_081440.1:12366721-12433010 GCF_007210705.1 Tigriopus californicus | reverse complement strand
TCTAATACTGTACGTTTTCAAAAACATTCATGAGTTTTGTCCCTACCCATGTTTTTAGGGTCAATTCTAGTGACCGTAGAAGCTTGACGTGCTTCTTGAGAGCACCTCCAAGCCTTCAAGAATCCAGGCTAGATAGAACAATGAAGTCGAACTCTCTTCATTCTCGGACTCCCTCTTTGATCAATTTGTTGCTCTCAAATGTTCGTAGGGCGTATGTAGGCATTGATCCTGACATTGATGTAATAGGATTTAAGTCAGACTTGGATAAGTTTTTGACCAAAATTTCCTATCAACCTTATTGTAAGGTTAGGTTTTAGGGTTAGGCAAGGGTTAGCCAGCTCCGCCAACTCTAAATCATTGGTTGATCAAAGCATACATATAAATAAAAGTTAAATACAATTAATATATTTTTGTTCTTGAACTGCTGAGATTCAAATCCCAGAAGTGTTAAGGAAGTCTGCAAAAAAAGAAATAATAATAACATCATAAACCTCTAGCACATCCTTTAAATACGGTAATGTCCAAATCTTCTTGATTTGGTACAATAAAGTAGTAGTTCTAGCATCCCAGTACTTAATACACAAAAAAGCAAAAATGAAGATACTTGCATTTCAGTCCAGGTCTGTTCACCCTGAGAGATTGCTAAATAAAGCACCCAGAGGAACCAAATTTGATCCAAAAACCTGCATGGTTTAGGGAATTAATTTGGGGGTCTAAGTTAGGAGACACCTCCAAGGCCTTTTGATTTCAAAGATTTTGAAGTAATGAAATATATTGAAACCTTTGGCAAATCCTTCAAGATTTTGCAAGATTAGTTTGTTGTTGTCTTTTCATGTGTCTTTTTGCTTTAAAACAGGTTCATATGTTTGCGTTTGAGAAAGTTTTTCCCTGTGAAAATAAATCATTGTTCATGAGTCTTTTTTGCTGTTCAAGAGGCTTCACAGGCTCAGGCGCTCGTGAAATTTTTTCCTCTAAAAATTGATTGCTTGATGCTTTCAAAATGTGTTTTAGGGATTATTTGGCCCTCAAAAAGACTTTTTTCCCCCGAGTCCTATGTGACTGGCTGTAATGTTTTTCTTTCTCAAAGTGCTCGTTATCAGGGTTGCTACATTACTTCTTTCTTGAGTTTCCTTTATTCATCATGCCCTCTTTTCCTTAAAACATTCATTTTGAAATTAGTTCGAACCTTAAAAAAACCTTTGGCTTTTTTTTGGATATTTTATTATTTCTGAAATGTTTTGCTCATTTTTCATATGTCTTCCCTTTTTAACTAGAAATTAAGTTTTCATGGTCTCTTTTGTGAGTAAGGTATTGCAAGATTTTGAGCTATTTTGAGGCTTTGCAAGAAAAAGAAAAAAAATACTTTTACCCTTGTGATATTGCAAATCGATATCAATTCGTTGGGAATTCGAATTCAGACATAACCGGGGCATTTTGGAGCTCCTTATGACCCAACAAGCTATAAATATGCCAAAATGTATTCGGGTATTTCTATGAAAAGTTGTTGGGGCTTTTTGACCACCATCTTGGTCAAATTGAAATATCATGATGATGAAATTCAACATCTTTGCGACTAACAAAGGAATAAAAGAAAACAAATGCAATTGAAACAAGAAATTAGTCATTTCCAAGAGGAGCTCACACATTCATACTGTGGGAAAAGTTGATGTTTCAGATGGTTTATGATAGATATAATATACCATGGACTTGACCCACAAATTCCCCAAGGCTAGAATTTCATATACCATTCGAATTACGTTAGTCAAAGTAAGTCTTAGTAATTGTGGTTGGTTGTTCCACTGTTCTCTCGCAGTCTGCCAATAATGATATTGACTAAGACTTTGCGCTACAGAAGAGAGGACATAATCATGTTATATTGATGTCCACTCTTCAGTTTCAAGTAACCTGTTTCATGAAAGAACCAGTAACAAAAGATCTTTGACACATAGACGGATTGGCAATGTACGACCCAAAATAACGCCACCTCATCGAAACCCTCACTTAAACCTCAAACAAGCCAGAGTTTGACAAGTCAATTAAAAATAATTCTAGTTTTGAAACATTGCCTGACAACTGACCAGAGTCACAAGAACAACCATCGTCCGTGTCCCCGTTGGTCCTTCTTTAGGGTACCCCCAGTTGGTTTGAGCTGCCGTTTTTTCGCTCTAGCTTTACTGCCTTTCACGTTTAGTCTAGTGCCCTGTATTAGAAGAGTACGACAGTGAGTTCAGCGCGTTTAAATGCGTCCCAGTCCCACACCAAACTCGTTTTTCATAATGTTATTGCATTAAAGGTTAGTTTAAAGGTTGAAGTTGCATTTCAGACATCCTTAAACGTAAGTTAATGTTTTAAACACCACTTTATGTGCCACTTTGTCCATTTTCTGGTGAAAAAGTGCATAATCTGAATTTGGTGTTGTTGTGATTGCAGGTAATGATGCTTAAAGAGTAACTTCAGCCTTATAACTAACCAATAAGCGATAAACATTTACCAAGATGCGTTTGATTTGGATCTGGGACGCATTTAAACTCATTGTTTTGGAACGGAATTAAAGGTTCAAAATTTCACCGCAATGGTGCGCTGAACTCAATGTCGTACTCTTCTAATACAGGGCACTAGTTTAGTCATAGAAGAAGTAACGTAAAAGAGTAAAAATCGAATTTGTTGTGGCTTTTTACTGCAACTGAATCGGTATCCAGTGGACAATTCAACTCTGGCCGATGGAAAGCAGCGCCTCTACAATCAGAAATTATACCTTAGTAGCCGGTCAGCGGACATTCATTCCCTCTGAAAACTAGTCCGCCTGGCTAGTTCTCATCGCACTCTCTAGGAGTGACTTCCTCTATGGTTTACTGTAGTCATCTAGGTCTCCCCCGTCTCCCCCCCTCCCTTGCCGAGTAATTCTTGGAATTCATAACAAAGAGAGCGCTTGATTTCTTGGCAGCGTGACCTTCACATGCTTACCAGATCAAAAAATGAACCTGGCCCACTCCTTGGGTGATCAAAATTTGTAAAGCACACTTTAATTTTACTCAAAGTAAACAATAGATTACCTATTTAAAGGCTCATCATCAATGAATCTTCAGCGATTGTTATAAAAGACAAAAACAGAACGTACGTATTTCTGAGGCCTATCGTCACGCTTAAATGTCATAAGAGAAACGTGCGTAACAAAACATTTTCTATCCTTAATCTCCATTAACCACTGATCTTGGCGTAAGTGTCTTCTAGTTGTTTTTCGTTTGACAATCATCGTACATTCTTCCCACATAGCCATACATTAATTCATAGAACACCAATCCTTATGCCTCTTTCTTAGGCGAGATATTGACGGTCATTGAATTTTCTCCCAGGTTCATTTGAAGTGGAGATGGAGGAGGGCGGCCAGTCCATCCTCTTGTTTCCCCTCAGTGAGCCCAAAGTGTCCTTAAATGTGGTCCAAAGCCACTTTATTGGGGGTTCATCCATCCACACGGAGGATGTGGTCCTGTACATTTGCCGTGATCGCTTGGATATCCGACCTATCGCGTGGCCGCTCTTTGGCCTTAGGGCGGCTGACGGCCTTTGGTTGGCCCCTAATCAAAATATTCATGAACTTGATCGCATGAAACACTTCCCTTTAGAATTCCGCCTTCGGTTCAAAGTTCCTGTGCCCTTGCGTTTAGCCGAACTTGATCCCAATGCCATGAAGTACTACTATGAGCAAATCAGACATGAATACATCACTGGTCGAACCATTTCGTCCAAGTTAGAAGAAGTGGAGATGTACCGAAAAAATGGGGTGTGGCACAAGATTCGTTCACTGCCCCAACCGTCCAATGAAAAAGATGAGCATTTGATGAAGGACCTTTGGATTAAAGCCCTAGAGATTTCCGGAATTCTGGTGGGGATTGAAGTGAAAGAAGAGCGAACTCAGTTGTCGAAAGCCCTCAAGCAGATCGACAAGTTCTTGCCCAGTACTCTTTGGTACGGGGCGTTTCAGAGGCTTTTACATTCGTCCAAAATTCGTGAGGGTCTCATTAGGCGTTGCCAAGACCTCGAAAGAGAGAACAAACCCGTCATAGAATTGAAAATTCATTTTTTGACTTTAGTCGAACGGTTTATGCCCCATTACTTTGAGGAGTCATTCACAGGCGAAACCACTCAACCTGGGACTCAAACCACTTTCGGGATCTCTGTCATAATTCGGCCTCCGGGAAAGGACGTGGAACCGAACCTAGAAATGGAGCCTTTGCCCTTTCGACCCCGTGACAAGCGAAAAGAACTCTGTCTTATCGACCAACTCAGTCAAATATCAGTGGAAGAACGAGACGACGGCGTGATTGGGATCCAATTGGCTCGAAAGAATGGCATTCCTTTTTACATGAACATGAACTCGAAAATGGAAGCCTTGGCCTTTCTAAGCCATGTGTGTGGCTATTACCGACTCTGTGAAAAATGGACTATAAGTTTGACCACTTTTATTGTCTTCCCGTCGTTGGATCAATACCTTTCCGAAAAAATCCATGGTCCCATCACCCGCGAATTTGTGAACGAGAAGATGAATGCCAGCAATCGGAAGAAACCTGGTTGGTATCTAATGAGTCAAGGTACGGAGAAATACAATCTCTTTTATTTGCACGTTTGGGTTGAAGGCAAAGCCAAACCAGAGGTGTTTGCCATCGGGAAATCAGCCAATGGCTTCGAGGTCATCGGTTTGGGCAAGGGAACTTTCAAGACCATGCGAGAACTCCGAAGCATGTTACACGAGCACCAAAACGTCCAATTTGAGAATTGCATTCATCCGTCCGAATATGACAAAGCCTCGACTTTGCTTTTGTGCCGATCTACGATCAAATTAAGGGGCGATGTTCTGGGCACGGATTTGGATGCCAAGGAAAATGGGGAGAAAGTTGTCATTCAGTTCAATCAGCTCAGCCGATTCGAGGCTCTTGTCCAGGAGGGCGTTTACACCGCGGTTTGGCCCGGGTTTTGGCAGAAACATCGCGACAAGAAGGAAGTAGCTATCAAACAACTCAAGCGGGAGTTCCGCCGATCTCATCTCGAAGACTTCTTGTATCTCTCTCAAACAGTTTTGTCGTGGGATCATCCTTCGCTGATCCAATATTTTGGCACAACCCTGACGTCCAAAGCCAATCCCATGGCTTTGGTTTGTGAATACTTCAAACTCGGCCATTTGGCAGGGTATCTCGAGTGCCATGGGACCGAGATTGAAGATCTTGATCTCATGGAAGCCGCCCGAAGCGTCACCAACGGTGTGTGGTACCTTCAAGAGAAAAATTTGGTCCACGGGAAAATCCGCTGTGAAAATGTCTTTGTTTTCCAACACGATGATACTCGATTCCACGTCAAACTAGGCGATCCGGGCCTAGATAACGAGTATACCACGGGTGAATACCACTGGCTGGCTCTAGAGCAACTCTTGGCACCGGATCCATGCTCCAAACGCCACATAACGTTGAAAACGGATATTTGGGCGCTTGGAACCACCTTCTGGCAGATCTTCTCGATGGGAAGTGAGCCATTGCCTGAATTAGGGAATGAAGAGGTTCGTCAAAAGTACATCCAAGGATTCCGATTGGAGCGTCCAAGTCGCATCAGTCCGAGCCTCAACATGATTTACCAAATCATCACCGACTGTTGGAACCCAATTCCAGATGAACGAAGATCCCCTCAAGTGATCGTCCGGGATCTCTCTCAACTCTTGTACCGTTTGTTCAACTCCCGAAATGTTAATACCTACATGATGATTGATGATTTTGATAGCCCCGTCAGTTCTAGTAGCCCAATTCATTCTAACGACAGCTCCAGCTGCAGATCTACTCTGATGGCTTCGGCCGAGACCGAAGTCACCAACATGGGTGCAGCGAAAAGCTTAGAGCTTCAGAATGGCACTACCAAGTTCGTGCCCATGTTCCAGTTCATGATGAGCAATCATGCGGTTCGTAATCAAATCAATCAGGAGCCGAATCCGAATCCCTTTTTCAAGGACATTGTCCAGTCCTGGGTCGAATCTCAGAACGGCAATGGAACAGGATCGTCGGATTGCAGTCCTTATCATGTTGGGACATCTCAGTTCACCTCCCAGACATCGCTCAGTTCCTTCACAACCACGGACTCGGTCTCATCGATCTACACCATAGACAATGATACTCAGCTCACATTCAATGAAGAACGCCCATTGGGGGTGGGGAATTTTGGAGTGGTATACAAGGGGATTTTGACGAAGAATAACGGTGAGGAAGAGAATGTGGCCATCAAGAAGTTGAAAGATGATTTGGCAGCCGGTGACATGCAGCAAGAGCTGAAGATCATGCGGATGCTCAAGCATAAGAACATTGTCAGTATCAAGGCCACCTACAACACCAGCAATATTCTCATTGTCATGGAGCTTCTCTCAAATGGCTCCTTGAACGACTATCTCCGAAGTCACAAAGATATGATCCAATATCCCAAGCAACTCTTCGAATGGGCTCAAAACATTGTCGAAGGCATGGTGTATCTCAGTCAGATGAAAATTATTCATCGCGATCTCGCTGCCCGAAATATTTTAGTCGATAACGATTGTCAGGTCAAAATCTCCGACTTCGGCCTTGCAAGGACTCTCAATTCCGATGTTTATAGCATGTCCTCGGACACAGATCTCCCGGTCCCATGGATCGCTCCTGAAGGTCTACACCAGCGGACATTTTCCGTGAAATCCGATGTCTGGAGCTTCGGAGTGACCTTGTGGGAGATCTTCTCATATGGAGAAGAGCCGTTTCTCGATGGGTGTGAGAACTTCTTCCGTACGGCCATGCCCACAGAAGATCTCCAGATGTTCAAGCAACGCCAGCAGGACGAGGTCAAGGAGTGGATCCGCCTCCTGGATCATGGAGCCCGCCTCGGGCAGCCCGATAAGTGTCCAGTTGCCTTATATACCAAGGTCATGAGCGAATGTTGGCATTTGAAGCCCGAGATCCGGCCCAAGTTCGAGACCCTGGCCAAAATAATTAATCAAATTGCTTTGCAAATGACTTGATCGTTCTGTGTGTGTGTTTGAAAATGTAGATCAAATTGAGCTGCATTTTACAAATCGTAATCGTGATTCGTGTTGAAATGTATCCTGGTATTTAATTGTCAGCAAAGTTACAAAATTGATCGCCATATGGTTAACATGCAAGAATATTTACACATTTTTCCCCGGTAAAATTTGAGCAGGTATGCTTTACTAACATTAGAATCATCAACATATTATCAGAAAGTTGGAGAACTAAATAATTGAAAGCATTTGCTTGTTCATGGATTACGATTGAGTGGAGAAATGAATGTGATTTCATGCTACTTTCTGATATATTTGTCAAAATATTCTTGGCATTTCCCTGCGATTTTCTACCAAGCCGTTCTCATGATAACTTGCCCACACTTTTGTTCTTGCAGTAGTTGGAGGCATCAAGGCCTAGTGCCACATGAAAACCAGTGCAAGGGTCAGGCAAGTGAAAAGGAAGCATTTCCTCTCTTACCTCTTGCCAGTTCATACGGTAAATGTGCAAAGGAAATTCTTTACTCAGGAAATTAATGTCATGCATGGTAAACGGAATCGGATGCCAAATATGTCCAACATTTGCTCCTCAGTCATAATCCAGTGTTTCGTCTGGACCAAGTCTTTTGAGATATCACCCACTCACTGACCCTCATGCAATTCCTTAGACGCTTGGAGTTTCAGGAGCTCGATCTCAAGCCTAGCGAGGATGTGAACTAGCCAAATATGCGCCCTTAAAGCATCTCTGCGGGGTTCAACCCCCCCAAGACACATTCAACCACCACCCCGTTTGAAAAATATGGCTCTTGGTAGCTCAAGAATTCCCTCAGTAGCTCTCCTTCATTTCATGTTCACTTTGGCTGTGGATGGTGTGTACGACGTTGCGCCGTCTGACCTCCAGTGAATTGCGATAAGTGCATGAGATGAGCCCAGGCGACCGGTGGAAAAATTAATGTCCACGCCGAAGATTGGGACAGTTTGTCTTGCTGCTTTTAAAATAAGAATGTACTTGTATTAGTGCACCGTGCACCCCTCTTTAAGCTAGACCCTAAGACCCCGAGTGAAGCCAATAGACCCCTGGCGAGCTCCGAAGATTGATAGTTTTTTATGTGGATGCACTTGACCAAGAGCGAATGTGTAATTGAAGTGCAGCAATTGCCAGATAAGATAGAGTGAAGATAACTTTCGGCTTTCAATTAGAACAAAAATGTGGACAATCCATTGGCCAGAAGCTCCAAAGCCAGTTTTGCACTTCTCACCCGGTATTGCAAGTATCTTCGATTGAAGAAGGTCAAGAGAAGCTTGAGCGGGAGAGGAAATCTGTTCTTCTCGTTGGAAACCGGATGGACACCTTGGATTTAGTTAGCTCTCTGGATCTCACTGATAGATGAAGGTGACGAGTGGGAAGGAAATTGTTGTAACCTTGGGCTACTACCAGATTTTAGACGAAAGCAAACTCTCTCACAGAATTGTTTTTCCAGTTGCTATTCATCCAGTGACGTCCAAGTCTGACAAAGCCATCAATATTTCTTGACTTGTCCGTTAACTGTGGCTTTGAAGGGTTGCGTGATTTTGGTTCGAAGCGGAAAACAAAAGTAAAAATTCGAGCCAAGAAGGCATGCGTCAAAAGTTCATAAGAACTGTGAAGAAGAATGTCCGGTCATTTGGCTACGGGGAAAGGGAAGAAAGGGGTTGAAATTGTTTCAATTCAGAGGAACCTGTTCGTAAACAGCTCAAGACAAGGTCTATGGTTGCATTTCTGAAGAATATTCGACACAAACTTTCCAGTATCTTAAGCTACGGAGAGTGATTCATTGCTATTCCTGCTTACAAATTCTGAATCACTCCATTCACCATCGAATCGTCTCAGAGTCACACACAAAGTCTAAATTCGGCGTTCTGACTTTTATCTGAGTTCGATGGCAGAGATTTCAGATTGTGGAGAAGCTTGAACTTGAGCAAAATTGTCAAGATTGGTGTCGAGATAACGAGTGGGCGATGGGTTTGGCGGCATCCAAGGAGTTTCTTCGCTTTTCGATGGCCAATCTCGGGACAATAGCCGATTGCTCAGGTGAAAAGCGGCATCCAAATGCCGTTGCCGAAAGCCACCTTGTTCTTTCGGGCTTTGGATCTGTTTTTGGGCATTTTTGGCATAAAATGAGGCTCGACAAGACTAGGTGACAAAAGCTTCCATTTGGCTGTGAAATCCATGAGAGACATTCGGGTGAGTACTAATTTGTAAGTGAGTTGTCGTCATGAAAGGATTCCCACGTGCATTTCAAAGGTGGACCAGCTACAAATGGGTTTGAAAGTACCATATTATCCACAAGGTAAAAACCAAGATGGAGTGTGCGTATGTAGTACAATGAGATGCATGCAAACGAGATCTTATCTAGAGTTTCAACAAACATGGTCGTCGCCTTTCAGCATTTTCGATGCTTCTAGGGATGTTTATGAAGACTGCATGGAGTCCTTCAAGACTTGAATATGAGCACCCATTTGTATTAGTACCCATAAAGATTATTCTTCACAGAGTAAGGGAGAGAGCCATTAACACCTCCAGGCGATTTCCCAGACGAGAAGGCCCACTTTTTATCTCGCATTCCTGCACCTCGACCAATCTTTGACGAGTGCAAAATTGGACCATGTTGGAATGTCGAAAACTCATATTCGAGAAGCTCCATTTTTGCAGCCCTGCCTGGATCTGCACAGAGAGTGAGTGATCTCGCTAAAAAGGTAGAAGAGGGTGGTTTTTGCGTCTCTTCGACCTAAAACCCAAATTATTTGCCCAAAAGATCTTAATTACAGGTTCAAGTAGTTGCTGTCCTGGTCAGTATGTTGTGATAATGTCTTACTTCGCGGACATTTTGGCGACGTCAAATTTGGATACCTTAAAGTAAATTTGGTCGAAACATGAACGAGGGAGGCGAAATCAAAGATTAAATGTCAGATGAGCGACATTTCAAGTAGGTACACAACATGTAATGGGAATGAATTTGTATAAAAAGGGATATTTTTGAATGTTTTATTGAATGGATCTCAAGATCCATTTGTTACCAAACGAGTCTAAATGAATGGATTATGTCTAGCAAACAGCCACTAATTGAATTGGTAGTGAGTTCTCGTAAACCTTCAACACTCTTCTGTCAGCCAAAATATGCTCTAATTGCTGCATTCAAGACCCATAAAAACAAACATGGCAAGGAGCTATAGCGAGAAATTGCTCACTTTAACCCACTTTCAGGAGCCTCGATTCTACTTGACATCAATTTTGATGTCTGAGCACCACCAATCGTTGTTCAAGGAGAGTCGTAAACCGTGATTTTCTCAGGCCTAGAAAGATACAGTAGAGGCGGCTGATCCACTGAATGGGCGATATTTTATGGTTTTCGGACAGAAACGATCAGCTAAAGATGGATTTGAACATGAGTGTGTGTCTCTTTCGTTCTTTGTCTTTACATGTCTCGCCGTCTCAACCTGATTGCCAATCAATGTTTTGTCTCAAGTCGTGAGCCCCAGATTTTTATTGTCTCCTTTAAAGATTGTTGTTGTTATGCCTTTATGAGGGATATAATAATTACAAGCCAGGCTCCAAAACCACACACTCCTACTTTACAAACAACAAGCCTCTTCGACTATCCCCTACATGACTATGGTAGTATAATCTACCTTGTGGTGGTGTTTGATGGTTTTCGGTTCATTTCCGGTGGTTACCTTCATCTGACACATCCCTCATTGGACCCAATTTCACCCCTTATCCGGCTCAAAACTCAATGTACCGAATTTTGACATCTAAACATGGTGCCTGATGCTTTTAGACTGGAGTTTGGCAGCGACAAAAACAACATCCCCGGATTTCACGGTCTCGTAGAGATCGATGGATTGACTCGTGCCCACGAGTTAGTTAACTTGCTTTTGTAATTGCCCTTAGATCTCGGGAACTAAATAAAGGGAGCAGCACACCGAAGGGTGGAGTTTCGACATTACCGCCCGACAGGGTGGGGGGAGTAACAGGATCAAGCGAATGATATCTGTATCAACAAATTGAGATCATAAACCGTATTTCTGGGTACCAGGTGCTTCCTAGTGACTGATCGTCCAAGTTGTCGTCTATTCCGAGGTTGGTACACGCACAGAAGGTGAAAATGTGAAATGTGACTTGAAATTGGAGTCCTTTTGATTGGAGTTTCTTCAACTGTTCAAGTGGCCACTTGATGAAGTTAAAGAAGTCCGCCGCAACTTCTTTGTTTTGTTTGCGCAGCTGTCAAGTCTCCATTTTGTTTACCTTTTGGGTCTGTCTACTACGAGAACCCATGGCGGTCTTTTTTGGGGGGAGGGAGACAAAAAGTGATCTTAAACACTCGAAGCTTCTTATCGACTCATCAATTTCGAATCATGGCTCCTTGGGTTTTGAGTCAATGAACGAATTATTGTATAGTAGGGAAAATTAGTGGCACATTTTCAGCGTGCAATTTGAGAAAGAAAAAAAAACAGCCGTTGAAATATCAAAGACTGGGCCGTTGTGGTATATATGCATAGTTGCAACTCTAGAGTTCTTTTTGAATCTTTGGCAGGGGTCGGGCGGGGGGCTCTTTGACAGGCCTGATTTTTTTCTCTTAAAAGAGGGTTCCCGCACACAGGGCTAAATTAGGCCGTTTCAACCCAAGATCTATTCAAGTCGGATTGTAATACATGAGTTTTGGGCTCTGTTGGAAACCCAATTTTCAGATTATTATGGTTGATTGGGTCAGAATGGGCTGAAATATGTGAACATGTGCTTCATTCAAGCAATCTGGCACCCGAGTTGGACGTTTCCTCAAAAGATTTTCTTGACCATTCAAACGATTCCCTGAACTCAGTCCGAAGCATTCATCAAATACTGAAATGAGTTGTATATTTCGTCGTTAGCGGAACTCAAAACTCGGTATGGTATATTTCCAGAACACTTGATATGGGAATAAGTCAGAAATGACCAAATTTCTTATCAGCTCCATCTCGAGCAGGTGCCTCCATGAGGCTCGCAACTTGGTCTCACCTGCTCTGTTATCACATGTACGAGTAGGTACATACTACTTAATCCTGGATTCCTGTCCTAAATTTCCCAAATACTGTACGTGCAGGAATTGGCGAATTGTTCGATTCCCTTTCTTTTCTCTTATAGCAGAAGATTCGCAAAACTGTGTCAGCTGTCAAATGTACCGACCATGATGAATCTTCACCTCCCATCAAAGCGAGCAAGACTCATTTAAATTTTTGCAAATTGTCTCTCCTTTCGAATTTTGCAGATGGAGAGCGTCGAGATCTCTCCGAGGCAAAAAACGGTTTGCCATTTTTTTCTCGCTCTCCAACAATGACAGAGTTCATTTGTAATTGTGCTCTCTCGTTTATTAGATTGTCCGGTAGTTGGCGTCCATGTTGATTACATCAAAAAACAGCGTGACTTCAGCCATTCCGTTTCAACAAAAGCGATCTTTCCATCACGAGTGGCGATGATGACCTCAATGAGTTGTAGCTACAACAAAGGGCAAAAGTGGAGGCAATTGAGGGATAATGCGTAATGCACTTATTCCGGATCCCCTAGGAAGAGCAGCTGCTCAATGCAAGACCTTGAACACTCCCCAAAACAAGGACCGGGCGGGCGTTAAGGGGCTCTTTCTAAAAACCTTCCTTCCTACGTATTTTGATCGAAAACTTACTTGAACACTGTCACTGGGCTTGTATGTTTCTTTTAGGTCATTGCTTTAAGGCACATGTTGCATGTGAAGCATTTTTAACGGATTGGACTCGATCAGGCATAAACGATGAACAAGAAAAAGTGTGACATCTGCCATGTCAAGGATTGGTTCATGGCATCCCAGTTTTTATACTCGTCTCCTGAGCAAGTCGGGTGTTGGTTTGCATGTGCTCCGATCGTTCAGTGTTCACAGAGAAGCCTCCGCAAGAGCATAGTGTATTTCGAGATTTATTCATTAAATTCAGTTACCATTTAAGCGAAAAGATGGTTTCTAACAACGACGTAATCAGGTTGCCTTTACATGGCAAAACAAATTTGAAAACTTGTAGAAACACATATTTACGAGTATTTATTTTTTCGGCTGCTGAATTGACCAGAAACCCTATTTCATACCAACGAAGCCAACATAGCACAGGATGCATTTGCTCTCTCATTCTAAGGAAACTTTGAATTATTGCAAAATGCCGACACGTCCCTCTAAGTATTTGTTCTATGCTTGAACCCTCCGTCGATTCAACAAGTCATCGTAGGGAAGAGTTGGAGCAGCTGGTCCGAAACGTGAATGGAGCCAACTCACCAACCAATCATCAATTGATAGGAAAAAAAAGAAGGATTGTCCTTTACTTCGTCATCCTATATATCGTACTGGGGTACAATTTGATAATAGCGTGCCGGAGGATTTTTGGATACCAAAGAACTTAGAGAAATGAGGTAATTACCCGCAATGACAGGGCTCAAATTTGCATAAGTATAGCTCCCAGGGTGAGGCAGCTACATTCTGGACATTTTTTCTGCAAAAAGTGCCTCTGGGTCATGGAGCAAACTTAGCAACTAGCTTGTAGCATGTGCTCATGAGGCAATTTCGAGGAAGATATGATTCTCAACCCCTCAGTTCCACAATTTAGAATGGGCAATTAATGGACTCTCCCAACACTGATTCAAATCTGGTTCAACCAAGTAAAAATACCAATCGTATTGGTAATAGTAACATCTCCATTGGCACCGACATTCATTACGTAAAAAAGATGATGGAAAGACACATGATGAAACTATCAATCTTCAAATTCCATGGGTTTCTCATCAGTGCCCTCAAATGCCATCATTTCATAGTGTTTCATTACGGCTCTGACATGAGCGAATTGCCGGTCATGAACACTTCCCGTGGGTGACCGACCGACCGTGGCCAAATTATTAGCAATTACAGACATACTGAGCTCATTTCTTATGTGTCTCTCTACCGATTGTAGGTTTCGTTTTCCACCCATTTCGGAGGCTCTTGAAGAGCTCTCTTATTGCTTCTCATCCAAGCTACACATGCCAAGATAATGATGACATGAAAGGCGCATCAATTCAAATTATAACAGGGTAACTATTTCCAGTCTGGACGATAAGAGCTGCTTCTGTTCTGGACGGCTCACTTGTGATTATGGGGATTTTGGGATTCCTACCTATTGGCCACATGGACTTGTGTGCGGGCATTTTGATACCCTATCGAAATGCATCATCACACCATTGATTCCAATGGTAGAGTGATCCACTCCAGCATCTTCTGGAAGCCCCAAACCCATTTTATTATCAGCGTCTAGACATGAGGCCCTAATTTTTATTTCGTTTTATATGTTTTGTGTGATTGTAGACGTGAATGCAATCTCGCCATATCATGTCAGAGGCGGAAAAGGTTCTTTTCAATTCTCTCGTGTTTTTGGTGGGGAGCAGGGCTCACCGAAAGGCTTGAAAATAACCACCAGCTATCACCTGAAAGACATAAAGAGGTGATTTCAATGCACGATAAAAGGATAAAAACACGTCCATCCGACCCAACAAAGCCGACTGCTCGTATATCATTAACAAGCCAAGAAAATTATTTCTGACCATCAAATCAACTACGAAATGATCAACAGCTATCTTCTGCATATATGGGTAGGGTCTTGTCTCATGTTCTCAAACACTTGTCTTAGGATGGGTTAACCTGGTTGATTGAAACCGATAGGAGAAGTCAAGTGAGTACTCTTCTTTTCCTCTAAGCAGGTCATGAAGGAAATATCGAATTTTTAGTGCTTCCTCTCCTGATTGACTCGGTCGTATTCTTATGTCTCATGTCCCACTCAAGTTTAAAGCTCTCTTTTGCGTCTCCAGGCGATCCTGAAGCTTCATTCAAGGGAATATCTTTCCGAACAATCAACTAGCATTCGACAGTCGCGTTTAAGTCAGTCGGCTTGCATTCTCCCTATCCAACCAACCAACCAACCAACCACGTTACAAAGGGTCACTTGGCCCCAAAATCAAGCCCTTCGAAGCGCTGGTCGTTTCATACATACGTACATACATGTACACTGCATGGTGGACAATGCTTCGAGCGGAGTCATAGAGCTTGCCAGTTTAAAGGGAACTTTTTGTCTGTTTAATGCCATATGCAACTTCATATTTGGTCGCAGGCTCGGATTGGGTTTGACCACTAGGTTTAATGTTGGAGATTATACTTCAGCGTAGTGCTGGGGCGAGTCCGGCAAAAGTCGGGCTCGTACGAGTCTCTTGATTTTTTATTTTTGGCCGGACTCGATTCCAGCAAAAGACTCGAGTCGTTTACTAGAGTCAGGACCATCAAAAAGACTCGTCTTGTGAAAGTCCGAGAGAAAATCTTTCTAAAAGACTCGAGTCCAGCCAATTTCTCCCAAATCAAGCAAAAGGCTCGAGTGCCCTCCGACACGAGTTCGGACTCGTCCCAGCACTACTTCAGCGTCATATGTGCAAATGATCAATAACCAGTGTATGGGCTTTTGGATGTGTTGTGATCCTGATCGTAAGTTTTTAGCTCTGGAATATTTTGGAAAAAAGTGTTTGGGAAATTTTTCATCACTTCTCATATGCATTTGATTTTGTATCTGCGTTGGTTTTTTATTGAGGACAAATTGCATCAACTTGAATGAATGTAATGGTGATTTACGTCGGCAAACATTTTGCTTGTTGAAACTTTGCTTCAGTTTGACTAGGTATAAAGTAACACCTTTTAGTAAAAGCTTTTTATTATCGTGGTTGTTACATGAGGGTTGGCATTTTTGTTAAGTTATGTGATTAGTACGGGTCGAAAAAGGTTCAAGATTTTGGTCAAAACTGTTTGATTTTAGGTAGAAAAAATCAGCCAAAATGAATTCCGAAAACGGAAAAATAAGTCAGAAAAGACAGAAAAATTGTGGTAATTCAAATGTTTTGGGGGTTTTCAAGGCAAAAATTATTTCATTGTTATTTGTCACGAGCCTTGTCTTGAAATAAACAAAGAAATGATTTTCAAAGCAGACTCGTATATATCTACAACTTCTAAAGAGGTTCATATTTTGAAGGATCCTAAAATAATAGCATGTGAAATCGATACCACTTTTGTGTGTAATCTAAGTCACACACACTCAATTGTGTACTACAGATTACTCTACGAATTATTACTAAGAAAAATAAAATACATCTTCAGTTCCTTATCTCAATGCCGACCAAAACATGCATTCTTAAGAAAAGATGGTCAAAATCATTTAGTCAAAATAAAGAAACGCGCTAAAAATGAAACCAGTGAAAAAACGAAATAAAATTACTTATTTTTAATCCTTCAGTATCCTTGATATGTAAAGAATCTATTTGGAATGTCATTCTTCTTCGAAATTTTGCCAAAACAGCAAAAAAAACCTTCGATCCAAAAATCGTCGGTTTTAGGTTAATTATGATCAAAATAGTTTAAAACTTAATTTGACCATAAACAACCTTTCCGAAGAGGATGAAATATTAGGTACTAAGAAGGGAGTATCAGTTAAGTAGGCTGTGCTCGTATATGGTTTTACGCATATGCATGGGAATTGAACTGGTCAACTCGTAATTCTTCTGGGTCTTGGACATCCAAAAAAGAGTTTATGGCCCCAAATTGAAGAGAACATTGAAGCGACGACAATGTGTTCCTCTTCGCTTTGATTAGTCTGCCAACCCATGTGCGTATTCATTCGACAGATATAGTACAAACCGATTGGGGAGGAAGGCCAGTCAAGCCATCCGTCCCAGGTTTGAGCATAACAGCCAAATCACCCTTTTTCCTGGCCAAGTCCACACACATTGAACTCGAATCCCCGACCCTTCACTCTTAGTCCTAGAATTAAAACTTAGGATACGTTGGAGACAAACTCGAGAAACAGTAACTCTGATATCTTTGGAAAAAAGCTAGTAAATGGATATAACAATCAAAGATTGTAAACGATACAGGGCAAAGTTTTTATGCCCAAAGCGTGTTGCAACACATCATCATCCCCTTTCCGCTTAAATTTCCAAAACACCGACATTTCGTGGGCGCTTTGGTTCTCGAACCTCGCTCATTTCTAGCTCTCTTTGTCCTTCGGGGTAAACACAGATCGATCCAATTTACCAAATTACCTGCAAAATCAGTCCCTAAAGCACTGTCCAGGTCTTTTTATCTCACACCCAAGTCATTCCCTTGTCTTCACAAGTTCATTCAAGCACGGAATCTTGGCAGTGGGTAGCCTCCTCATAAAACGAGTATTTTCGGAAATACAAGTTTTTTTTCGTAATGACCTGCGAGTCGTTTCCCGAGGGGTCCGTCCATCCCACCTCAGTCAGGTCTCGTCGAGTCTTCTTGGTATTGTGTGTACGTCCAAAGGGTCCTAAAAACAAGCCTCCCTTGGTTCAATAGATCGTTTGGCCCCGTCTGTATTTTGTTCAAAGACACCAATTTCGAATTTTTGAACTCTCTCGAGTCCTTGAGATCTCACAGTGGGTCTGTAATTGGGAACACAGTTTCAGGTGCCATCCCGTCATGCATTTAGAACATTGGATCAGGACAAGTCGATAGGTCCGGCAGGAGCCCAGTCTCCAGCCCTCCCAAAAGTCTTCATCCTAAGCTTTGACAAGCGACGCTTAATCGGGGATATTTCTCAAAAGCCACCCTGCAATTTGTAACAGTGTCATTTTTTGGGAAAAAAAATAGACCAACCATAAAGAGGATGGATGTCCTTGTTTTATGGATCTTGTATTTCACCCTTAGACAAAAGTGGTCACTCTGGAGGAGAAGGAGGAGGACAACGACGAAAAAGTGCTCCTTTTTGCAGAGACCGATATTTATGTTGTAAAGATGTCAATCCTGGTCCTTGTCCACAATTAATCTGTCCACGCTCAAATCGCCTTTCAAAGAAACCTAGTTGTTACGGAGGACAGGAAGAGTGTGGAGTCCGAAAAATCTCGGCTGATATTTTTGGTCATTTTTTAGGTAGGTCCCTCTTGAAGCGACTCATTAATTACGGTGTTTAAAACTTCATAATTACATGATATCCCCCGTTACGGGTGAATAATTGTAAGGCTCAGACTTTATAAAGAACGAGGTCAGTTTGGTGTATAACTTCATTCCATAATCTGGGAAAGTTTCTTACTAGCGCTCTTTTGAGCTGATTTTAGAGGCCGTTGGGGAAGTCAATCAGTTTGATAAGATTGCTTGAACAAATTAATTTCCCCTCAGATTTGCACTCGAACCATTAATCTCGACACCCTTGGACACGACAACTTTGTGACGAACTCCAAGTTCTCACGCTACTAAATTCCAGAGATAATCACTTCTTGATTTCTTTCCTGTCTCCAATAAATTTCTTGAACAACCTAACAGCATCGTCAACTTAAATCCCTAAATCCAACCCATCGAGGAGGATTCATCCACTTTCGAGGGTTGAAGAAACAAAGCCACGTGACCCCCTTCGGAGCATGATTCCCGATTTATAGAGGCGCGACCTTCCCCGTCGCGCCAGAAACACCTGAGACGTGCATTTTTGGCCATTAATATTTTTCACCCTGGTCGCAATTCGATTTAGAACCAAGACGTGAACGGCAGGGCACGGCTACTACCCTTCAATATTGAAAAAAATATATACNGAAACACCTGAGACGTGCATTTTTGGCCATTAATACTTGTCCATGTGTGGGATCCATGTTGTGGCTTGATGGATTTCCTCTTACCCCGGCCCATTACCCGTACCAGACCCCTGTAAGTCAAATACCCATAATTAACCCCTGCTTAGCTGGGGAGCGAAGGGGAGAGAGAAAGAGAGAGAGAGAGAGAGAAAGACACTTGGACCCTTGGCAAATGTGCACTTCTGGAAATGAAAGTGTTTCATTGGATGCCCTCCGTTCAGTATGGGTCATATGGACTCGAATGGAGAGGATTCATTTTCTACGCAGTTGGATAGCCATGCTCACCTTTTTTGTTCGCTTTACTTTCGCTTCCGAGTGGATGAGGTGTCTACCTCACTGGAACCATCTGCAAGGCACGAACACAATCAACTTTGTATGTACTGTATGTACAATATATGCTACAAGGCATATGAAGACGATGGGGAGAATGAGATGTCTAGCACCCCAATATACCTACCAAGCTGTTCGTCGTCAGCAATGTTGACCTCGTAAGTAATACAGCTGGAAGACGCTGACGACGACAAAGATGCCCTTGGACAAGAGAGCTTATGTCATGACGGGGTGTCTAATTTGGGTTTAAACAAAGTATTTTAAATTTTTGGGACTTTTTTTCGTGTCACGGACATAGGTTACCCCAGCGTAAGCTCTTCCCAAGCCTCAGGATTTCGGCCAGACCACCCGGGAGACAACCAGAGGTAAAGGGGGAGAAGCAGAAGTAGAAGTATGGTAGTCATATGTGATCCATGTCCTCTCACATTTTACCGAGACATGTCACGTCAAACAATCAACTTCCAGACTGGTAACTACAAGTCTAGCAGGAGATCAGTGCCACTGTACGTAGTCCACTAATAATAGCAAGTGGGAGATGATTTAAAAGCCAAAAGAGCGCTCTTGTCTTTTCGAATTTCCCGCCAACGCCTCATATCAGAAACCCAGTCAAGCGTGACAGAAGCTGATAGTATTTTGATAATCCCAGACATCAAATTAATAATAATTTCGGAACTTTCAAAGACCCTGGCTTATCTTTACCATCGAAGGGTTTTGGGGAATTTCTCTCTGACCTTGATGACCTCTGTCACTCCTCTTAGAGGAGTGACATTTCATTTGCTTGGTAACTCGACATTAAGATGCACTTGTCCTTGTTGATGGTTATTTGTCGGAAAAATAGTTGCTTTTCCCATTGAGAATTTTAAAGCGCTTTTTAAAACTGGTTTTCCCTAAAGCAGGAGCTCTCCAAAAAATAGAAAAGTGAAGATAACGTTCGGCTTTTAAAAACAATCTGACTGGTTTTCAATTGAGAAAGTTCCTATTAACTTTGTTTCAGGTCGCTATCTAGTACTAACCAGGTGAAGCCAGGAAATTAACGTTTATTGTGAAATGACTCCATTCAACAGATCTCGAGCCCGAGGGTGGATTGAAGAAAGCTAGTAGTTGTCACATGTCGCCAGGGGTAGTTAGTCAAGGGTGACAACTGTTACTTACTTTTGGTTGGTAAAATTAGTCGTTCAACATATTTTGTTGAACCAATTGCTTTGGTTTGTCACAACATGTCTGAATGTGGAAACTGGTGGCAGAACAAGAACAACCTCCACCAACCACAGGAGAGAGACGAAAAAGACGTCTGTCCCCCTCGTTCGATGATTCCCCCCTCATCCCCAAGTTTTCCAGTGTCAAGAGTTCATGAGAGAAGTGTCTAAACAGACTTGGGGGACATTCATGGCTAATGGGCTCGAATTTACGAAAGATTCCAACTTCCCCTCAATCGCCAAGTGAAAAAAAAATCCCAAATCTTCTTCGCTCTCGCCCTACTTCCGTTGTTCTAGTTGCTAATACCTTCTACGGGAGGCGGAGACAGAACAGCCGCATACGGAGTGAAGGTGATACCAACTGTAGGTACGTGCATGCGGCGGATCAGCAGATCACCTGGGGCTGCCAGGTCAATCAAAAGGTTTTCACGTAAGCTATTTTTATTGGTCTGTGAACGTAGGTGACCTCGGTCGGGCTCATCCAACCACCCTCCATCGCCTCCTCGTTGAATGATGGGAGGAAGGTATCTCTCAAACATTCTCCCGATTCTTGATTCCCCCTCTCGCTCTGCCTCCTAACATGAGCTTCGAACCTGTTCTTCACACACACATATCATGATTTGACTAATTCTCCGAGCTTTAAATTACGGGTCCGAGCAATCCGGAGAGGATTCTAACCGGGGAGGAAGAGGAAAAGAGAGGGGATCCTGGTCTGGGATGTGTATTTCATGTTGGTTTTAACAGCCTTGTAATGAGAGTGAACAACCAGCATTTAATTCGTGTCATGCACCCCCCAAATCTTGATTCTCACACTCTTCAAACTTCCACTCAAATCTCGAAAAGCCATTGGGAGGTCAGGTTATTCGTCTCGTTCTCCGAAGTGGTCGGTATTCCAGAGTAAGCAACAAGTCTATTCACACCCCGATGGTTTCAAGGCACGTGTCGTGTG
The DNA here is from genome assembly GCF_007210705.1 of Tigriopus californicus. Classification (NCBI taxonomy): domain Eukaryota; kingdom Metazoa; phylum Arthropoda; class Copepoda; order Harpacticoida; family Harpacticidae; genus Tigriopus; species Tigriopus californicus. The sequence goes on along the minus strand of NC_081440.1, from coordinate 12,411,834 downwards.
GACTCGTGGTAGCCAATAGCTCACTAGTCACTACTAATAAGACTTTCAATCATGTTCGAACATCCTACTCCTCCCGAAAAAAGCCGATCATCTCCGTGAATTCAAGTCCTCGCTCATGATTTTCTACGGCGATATTGCTCTGCCAGCTCCTACAGTGGAACAGTGGGCACCCGGGGCTTTTGGTGGTCCTACTTAATCGCCATCCATCACGTTTCTGACACCTCTCTGACTTCTTCATTTTCGACTCTGAAGGCTTCCAAAAAATGGTTGTACAACGCTGATGATATCTTCATCCGGGCTGAGCCCACACACGAGGGTTTTTGACAACATTTTGGAATTGGCTTGAGATTTATGTGGATTGTTAGGTCTCTGGGTGGTTGTTCAAACAAGGGTGATGAACTTATCTTATCTCTCATGTTCATGGAGAGGGTTTTTTGTTCAACGAGTTTATTGATTTATGAACAAAGCCTCCTATGAGTTTGACCTTATTTCTTGTTTATTCCCATATTTATTTCTTTGAAAAGCCACAAAATCCTCTTGATTTGGATGAAAAATAACACTTGTGGAAGATCTATCAAAGCCTGAGCAATCTCCTCTTGACTGTAAGGCCTGCCAACCGAGGAAAGGGCCTCCTCGTAGTTATTCTCCCTATAATCGACTTTTGGAGTATTAGAAGTAGGAGGAGGAGGAGGGGGAGAGAGATGGGCCTGATCTTTCCCTCCGTGTATGGGCCTGGGAGAGAGATAATTTATATTCCTTTATTGTAAGGCCTCAATCTGACATTCCGTGTGGTTATTGATCACTCGGTGGAAAAATTCGGACCCTCGGGGATCTGCAACAAACTAACAATGCCCGTAAATACGACCTCTATGGGAAAGGACCACTCTCTGTTACGTTCATCTTATATGAAATTTCCAAACAAAAATGGATATAATGGAACGTAACAGCATATTGATATAAAAAAATAAGCCAGAAAATACCGTTTTTGTAGATTAAGAGGCAATGTAGTACAATTAAAAAAAACTCCTGTGGATTGAGTTCTGTAAACAAATAGGGCGGATGTATGGGGCTGCGAATTCTGGGTAGGTTTTTTAAATTTGATATGTGGTGACTGATCTATTTGGAGCATCGCACATGTCACGAAATGTTTTTAGGGTAGATTTGTGTAACGTTTCAAAAACATGTTCCCATCTGGTACAAAAGAAATGTTTGAAAGTAAATTCTATTTGAACTTGTTCATCCTCGGGTTTTTCCGATGTCAATGATGAATTGTGTACCCTAGATTACATTTTGACCCATGCAAATGTTGTTGCCGATGCAACATAAGCTAACATGCCGATTAACCAGAAACGAACAGTCTTATAAGTGGTTTCTCATTTGTGGAGGAATTTCGTCATTCATATAATTTCTTGCTCTTGGTCCGGTGTTCTTATTCAAATTTCCCCAAGACGTCCTCCCAAACAGATGTCTGGGAAGGGGAGATTGAAAGGCCCAATGTGAATGGCGTAGTGACTCCTGTGATAATTCAAAAATTGGCAGCCCAGCCGAGATTGTTTGTGTCCGAATCCAAGGCGCACCCACGACCAAAGTAGGCCTACTTGCTTCCTTACTCGTTTGCTCGCTTGCTTCGTCCCTCTCTCTCGTTCTCTCACGCATTGCCTGAATCAAAATCGAAGTAGGAGAAGTAGCGGCGGATCTCATGGTTGATCACTGTGGAAGTAGCAGTACCCACTACGTACTACGCACTAGTATGCTCAGACACTTTAGGAATGCCAGTAAATGAATACGGTACCCTGCGAGATGTGAGCTCTGGGAGAATGGAGCTAGATGATGGGATCTTCTTGCCCAGGTCTGAACATCATGCCCAAGGCCTACTACATCACCAGGGACCATGATGATTTGAAAAGGGGATCAGATAATAGCCAGCACACGAGGCCTGGAGAGGGTAGAGAAAGGCCCAGGAATTTTTTCTTGTCTCCCAAAGACTCATTAGGAGTTGTCATTGGCATGGCATCACTCTCGGCCAAAAAATGACATGAATAGCCAGTCAGATTTTTGCCCCTTTCTCCCGGCCACAATATGTCAAAGATGAATAGGCCCACTACTTTGGGCCCTCTTTCTCTCGTTGGCTCTCGCGGGCATGTACGGCCTATTTTCAGGCCCACGGTTGTGTCCGCCCCTTTCTGGAAATCAAGTCCGATTGTTCTTGACGACTAACTTGGCTCCATCGCAAATTCATTCGAGAGTTAGTTGTTCGAAGTTAGCTATAGTAGCGTTTTCGATTTATACGGCAAATTCCAGATCTTTATCGCTGGAAGTCGATAAGAAGACACTTTATTTTTCTGGGGTGATAAGAGTAGGCCGACGTGGATAAGTAGGAGGGGCCCACTGCCACCTAGGCCCACCACCTGATCCGAGATCATCAAGATTTATAGAACTTGATATCCACACTCAAGTCAGCCATAAAGTGGCTTAGTTTATGGAATTTTGATGTGAATGGAATCGCCATTGTTCTTCTCTCCAGCAGAACAAGTCCATAGTTCTTAGAATACTACGATGGCCACCACTGCAGTTTAAGTTTTGGTGTAGTAATCGCCATAAAACCCAGACAATGAGGCGATCAAGTACCATTCAATTAATGTGATTGCCCACCGCCGAATCTCAATCCAGCGGGTCACCGCGACCAAGTCCAAATCCCAAATCTTCCAACCAACGCAACGCCATAAATCAATACCATTCCCAGGGATTTTTGTTGGAAAGTGTCGGCTTTTTTTCTGATGTGCTGGGGGCCGGATCTGGCTGAAAAATGGAGGCAGAATGGAAAAACCAATATGAGTATCATGACATGCAATCTCAGTCCAATAACAAATGATGTCCACATTGCAGTTTATTTAAAGGCCCCGAGAAGTGGATAGGCCAGAACTGTACGGGGGATCCTCTTTCATCCCGACCATCTCTATTTGTTTACCGCAACCAGTCAGACCAGGCATTTAAACAAGAATGTATCCATCTCGCTGAGTAGGAATGTTTAAATTCCTCGCATTTCCCGGACTTTCTACTTTTATCCACAAAGTGACACTTTTCAATACCTCCGAGACATTCCGTCACAAACAGTAATGTCTTATTTTCTCAGTCGAAGCCGCCTTGATTGCACCCTTGGAAATCCGAGGGACCCGATCTGATGCCAAACCTCGTGGTTAGTATCGTTTTGATTCCATAAACTGGCAAAGTGATCGAAACTGGGCGGGCCGATTTTTGACATGTGGTTAGCAAAATCATTGGCTTCGAGGCTCAAAATGAAGACTTTGCCACCAAGAAGGGCATCGCTCAAGTTTACCGTTGGTAATTTTGGTGGAAGAAAAAAAGAAGATGAAGAAGCCTGCAAGGAGGAATTATAGGAACAAAGCAGGTAGCAGACCGCCATTTTTAAATGGACTTGATTGAGAATCGACTTTTCGAGCTCAAGAGGATGATGTCGCGTGCGAAATGATGGTTGGTTGGTAAGTGGTTGCTCTCAAAGGCCACCTGTCCAACAGGTTTGGCAGATATTCATGATCGACTTCCTTGCGAGAGCTCGTAAATGCAAAGTTTTTTGTTCAGCCACAAAGGAGTCGTTAATTCAATCAATATTTGCTTGAATGGAATCTTGCAAATGCTTGTTTCTAGAGCTCCTCTCGATTGCACTCACTCACTCACTCACTCACTCATCCAAAAGTCTTTGTTTTGTGCAATTAAACAAAGGAGGAATTGGTGAACAAATATTGATTTGGTATCGGACACGTTTTTATGCCGCTCCCGCCATTTGGTCGAGTAGCTACTCGATTTTCACCGGAGTTTCCAGCCGAAAAAACGTGCTTTTCTTATTTGCAATTCGAACCATAGAGCATAAGCAGAAATAAAGAGGCTATCAAGTATGTATGGTGGAAATGCATTTGATTTGAACACAACAACAGGGTTTGTGACTAACCCACCAACCCACGTTTTTTTGCCATCATGGAAGGGTGAACTTGTGTGTATGTATGTAGGTATACAATGCACTGCATTGGGTCAAACAACTAACCGTGATGTTAGTTATGTGGTTTTGATAAGCTCTTTTGGGGATAACGAGTCTTTGACAGCAAGCTTGGAGCGATAAATCATGCATCTTCCTAGTTTACAAATATGTCAGGGATCAAGATCGATGTTAGCCTAGCTGGAGATCAATCAGATGTTTCAATGGAAGGCAGACTGGCATTTTGAATAGAAATCCAACGCTGGTAAAAGTGGCTTTATTTTAGGAGATCTTGTTGACAAGTCAACAAGAAATCCTCGTCGACCTGTCCAAAACGTCAGGAAATCGAGACAGATCTCCTGCGTGAATTGGAATTTCCACTTCAACGTGGCTTTTTGTATGCGAAAAAATAGAATCCAGTGTACGGTGAGTGTTTCCATAAAATATGAGCACATTTGACAAAGTTCTGCTTCTTTGCCGTTCCCCTCTCCATTTTAGTGTGTGTGATCAATTGAATGGCTTCTTGGTCATTAATCACATCCCAGATCTGACACAATCAATAGGTGCCCTAGCTCCTTAATCGACTCAAAGCCGGTCCAACACCAAATTGGAATTGAATCGAACCGAATCGAATCTTTCGGGTGTAAATCTGTGTAAAAAGTCTTAGGTCTATCACTTGATTTAAAGTGAGCGACTGACACAAGACACGAAAAAGTCTTAGGTCTATCACTTGATTTAAAGTGAGCGACTGACACAAGACACGTAAACTTGGTCGAAAACCGCGGAATGAATGGCTCTCTTCAGTAAAGTTTGTGGGCATTCTTCGGTGATTGAAGCCTCAAGTCAAAAACCCTTCAATTAGAAGGCACTCACGCAAAAATTCCAGACTTTTTGTCTTTGAAGTCCATTGACCGGTGTGTACTGTTGTAAGGTTCAGGTGAACTGGCGAATGACCCCATGAGGTTCTTCAGCTTCAAAATGGTCTTCAAGACACAATTGAGAGACACGTTCTGGGTGCTTTACCACAAACACAAGTTAAAAGTCTTCGAAGTTGGTTGATCCTGTTTCCATGGGATTGCATGTGGATAACATATGATTTGCAAGGCTTCTTACACGAGCTCCTTGTGCAACTGACCCTCCACCCAAAAAAATTTGCACGATTCTGCTCACTTTTTGGCACAGACCCTCGGAGCATCGTGTCCGTTTGTGACCATGTGAATGCGGCTCTAGAGCCCATGTTATTAAATGCAGATCATATCGTGGACGATGGAGGAGGACTCCCGGGTTCAAAAATGTGGTAGAATTTCTAGTCCATGATCGTATCTCTCTTGGGGATCTCGAAACAATGTCTCTGGACAAAAAAAAATCGCCAGTCGATATCATTACATGACCTCTCAAACAGAACTATTTCTGGATGGTTAGACCTCCAATCCAAACCTCTTGGATAGCCTGCCAGAGTTTGGAACTCACATCCAAGGGCGAAGATGTCTGGAATGGTTTTCAATTCATTATTAGAAGCTCATCAATGCTTGGTCAGGGATTGGACACTGAACCGGGCCATCACACAAATGGGACTTGGTCGTGATCCGGGCAGATCCGTCAAATCGCCGTTTACTCATTCCGAACTCGATGGGGCAAGATCGTGGAGAATTCGGGCAAGAAAAGTTGCTTCGCAAATTGCGAACTCATGACTTATGTTCCTCACCTGGAGGAGGGACAAAAACTGGACAGTCATGTTTTTTGCTCGGAAAGTATTCTCCAAGAAAGTCGAGAGAGGCTTTATTGGCACTGCCAAATGATGGGTAATGATCTTCTTGGTCTACGTATATAATAGTAATAATCCGTCCGTTCGCTTATTGAGAGGATTGGAGAAGCGAGCTAGAGTTTGCCTGGCCATGTGTGAGGTACAAAATAGAAAGAAACTGTCAAATAGCTCTTGACTTGATTTATCTCTTCATCTAGCCAACCTAGTTTTTGAGAGGAATCCAAAACGGTTTTCCAATGTACCTCACTTCCACGTTGCATTGAGCGTATTATGTTCACAAACGAGGGTCTTGTATCACTCGCTCTCCCGAAAACTGGAATCTTCGTTTGCATTCTAAAAGTTTACCATGACATCAGCAATACCCCAAGTCACAAACAACTGGCGAGGATTACTCAAACTCATTTCCTTGACACTCTATACTAGAATCAGACACCAGAGGGGGCTTTCTACTCGTAAGCATCTTTAAAAAAATTATATTTTTTTTCGTTGGCCATCATTTATTTTTTCGTCATGATAAGTTAAACCAATACTGGCCATACTTTAAATTCAGTATTGTATGCATTGAAGTGGATTGCCTAAACAACAACGAATGTAGCAATGATCTCCTCGGAAAGAGCAAAATATTGAGAAGCACATCTAGCAAGTGTAATCTAAAAGTTGAATCCGTCATCTTTATAATGGATGGATCACTTATATCAATTTTTTGTTTGTTCGTCGACTTATCCATTTACAAAGCATTTTGGCTCTCCTAAAATATCTTTCGGAGCCGTTACAAAAGAGGGTAATAGGCTTGAAAAATATTCAAAGAGTAAAAAAATACTGTACCTATCATTTGCATGGAAGCCAAAAAGCAACAAGAGAGTTTGGCTAAGCCCAACCATTCAAAGGCTCGTTCAAGAAATCGGTAAAAGTGAAACCTGTGACAACCACCAAGATAGCGACTAGAACTTGGTCGACCCACCGAAAGCCTCCCAGTGCGATGAAGTGCATTGTTTGGAAACCCGAACCGAGCCCCAGGGCCTGAGATGACGTTGAACCCGAGAGGGGGAGCAAAAAAGCTTGAACTGAATGCAAAAATCAAGACCCCCCTCTCTCTCTGTCTCACTCTCTCACTCTGTTCTCTCTGATCCCATCTATTTGGGGCGATGAAGTATGATCAGGGCACAGGAAATTAATTTACACCTTGATCAACATGAATGCCCATGAAGTTGTATGTGTGTTGGGGATGGCCAGGGTGGTGGTGTGTGAGTGTGTGTGTGAGATCAAAGAATGCAGCAAAAAGTCAGACCCAGGGGCGAGAAGATGATCATCGGCGAAAGCAAATGAGTGTGCAATGACTTCATACATTTAATGAAGTGCCTTCAGCTCGGGAATGAGGGGAGGGAACGAGCTTGGAAGACAGAAGAGAAATGGCTTTTTGCAGAAAATACTTAAAAACTCGGCTCAGAAAAGGAATAAAACAAAGGCAACTAATTTCAGAATGTGCCGATCAATTTTTCACTCCTCGCCTTGATGTGAATAGCAAATGATGGTTCTTGCCCCGCGTCGAGCCAACCAAGGATAGGATCCAGGAATGGTCGCTTGGCGTTCGACAAGGGGACGTAACACGACCCCGTGGTACGTATATTTTTGCTACCCCCAGAGTGACTCGGTCAATTTATCTTGGAAATGTAATTTTGCTCCAACTGAGACTCAGGGGTGCTTTGGAAGTTATTTTGAATACGACTTAGATCAAACCCATGATGTTCTTTACGAAAGATCTTTCTGAAACAGTGAGTATTTTTACTCAATGTTCAAGTTGATGTTCTAATATCCATTATTCATTCACAGAGTCCAATAGTGGATAGAAATTGGCCCGATTTGAGGACGAAGGTCTGACATTGCTAATGTCCCTACTCAACGAGTGATCCCAAACTTTTTCAAAGCTCATGAATTTTAAAATTTTAAAACCGAAAGATCGGTCCTTATGGGTCTCGAGGACGTCAATTAGGACCCGTAATTGCTATTTGTACAACATCAAGCGGGATTGGGGCGGTAGTCTGGTTGGCACTACAAAAAGCGTGTGCTCTTTTGAGTTCTTCCAGGGCAGATTTTGACATCTTGGATAAATGGAGTCCAGGGGTCTCCTCTGTCTTCACATTTCCATTTTCCCCTCAGGGCTTCGAAACTCCATAGAGACCTTATTTTTGAACGCCGCTAAATGTTCTGTCCAAGAAATCTATTCTTTGGCTTACTTTAACAAAATCTGCCAATCAAGGGTTTCCCGGCGGACAGCTCTAAGGGTAGGTTGATAAATTATAAATTGTTTCTGAACAAGTGAGAAAAATGTTAATTCCAGGTCCTTGCCAATTAGCCTCCATTACTTTTCTTGTTCTCCATCTCTCTTCGCATCGGAGGCCAAGCACAATTTGGAGAGAATCCAGGATCTCATTACTCTGACCATTTGTTACGGGCTTCAATCTCACAAATGCCCATTCACCTCCAAGGATAATGGTCTGCAACACCCATTTTCAAGACGAGCATCCTTCGGAGTCCATCCCAAAGCTTGACATGACTCTTCCGTCCGGAATTCAGATCCCAAATTTTACGACCAACGTTGTTCGATTGTTTCTTTTTTCGGTTGGGTGAAAAAAAGCGTTTTACGCGGCAAATTTTCCCCTCATTCATTGTCTGGTAACGAGGTTTTGCGGTTCGTACAATGGATATGTATCGCATTTCGGATACGTTTGTTGTGTGCCTCCTTTTGCATGAGGCGTGGATTAATGGGGGTAATTTCGGAGGCTTACCAGGTTTCATGTCAATTTGGTGTGGAATTCGCAGAGGACGTCAGGACAAGATATTGGGTGGCATCAACGGACATGCTACAAATTGCCGTAATTTACTTGAACTGAGCGGTTTTTTTCTTGTTCCTCCAACGTTCAACTATAAAAAAGGAACCACCAACCATTGCGTTAGCAACGTTGCCTTTATCGTGTGTTCAATTGCTCATTTGACGAAAACTGGAACTTGTATCTATCTTGATCTGGTTACAAACGGTAACCGAAGGAAGTTGTTCTTTACTCTAGCAAAATTAGAAATATTTTTACTTTAGTCATTTAGAGAGGATGAAGAATTTTAAGAAATATTCAAACCTGTCCTTGGAGACTGGTCAGTGCCGATAGTTAGTAGTTAAACGTTAAGTCTCGCAAAATTTAACAACCAACTTTTTAGAGCTGGCATTGCCATGGGGTTGCAAATACATTTGGGCTATTCCAAATACGTAGATATATACTGTAAAACTTGTTGGACACAATCAAATCAACCATTTCAGTCACACTAGCACTAATGAGGACGAAACGGGTCGGCTTTCGGCTCTAAAATCAATTTTTGCCGAAACCTTAACCAATTTTAAGCCACAATGCAGGAGGTCATATCCTTCAGATTGACGGGTTGTTAGTGAAATTCGATGCGGTGTCCAAAATTTGGCCGAAAATTGTAAAATCTTGCTTTGAAAGAGCTGGGGATTGACAAGGGTAGGGGGAGCCTTTGAAGAAAAGAGCGGGCATTTTTTCAAGCAAACCTTCACCTTGGTTTCCTTAGCTTCAGGTGACAGGATATTTGATGCTGCAAATATCTTATTTATCCTCAATATTCTCATCAAACAACAGAATCCCCTGAGTATTTTGTCGCCGAGAAGTCGCGGTTTTTTTTCTTTCCAAAATCTCCTTGAGTGTCAGTTGCCAGTTGTAGACTTGTCCAGAACATTGGCAACTAGGGCAAGTACATATCATTGTTGCGAATGATGGCATTACTCTGTAATTACAGGGCTTCCAGTTGGCTAAAAAGTGAGTGGAGTAAGGAGTAAGAACTAAGAACCACTCGTTCGTAGGCGGTCCAACACTGACACGGTTGTTAAAACCTTAGGACAATTCGAAATGATAACATCTGCCGTTCCCAATCTAATCACCCATTTCCAAACTAGAGTAGGATCTATCATGGAGTGAGGCCCGTCCAAATTTGGTCATCACACCTATTATCTCAAGTCCCCATAGACAAACATTCTTGTCCAAATCAGATCAACACTCGCGATAGGTGCTCATTTACAGTACTGAATTTCACCCTGGTCCTCTTGTACTCATACGTCGTACGTGTACGTACGCGCACATTGGTTCCCCATCCTATCCATTTTCAATTACGGCATTCCTGCCCAAGACAATATATTTTTGGCAAATTGAGCCCCTCTAATGGTCCGAGTTTGTTTCAGTTGCCCATAAATGGGTGGCAAATCTAGTCCACTCATGTCTACTCTACAGTCTAGCACCCTGTCTGCTCCTCTATACGCACATGTGAATACAGTGCTCCATCCAACGAGTGGAAGTGGCGATGCTTTGGACAATGGCTCTGGGTATAGGAGCTACTACCACCATTAAGATGAGTGCGTATTCCAGTTGTGTAAGTGTTATTTGCCTCATCTGTCCCTGATGCTGGAACCGTTGGGACAGTTGTTGTTATTTTTGCAAAAACACCTCTCATTGGCAGAAAAAGAACCTCTTGACTTGCACCCCCAGGCTTCATAACTGCAGTCGTTTTTGTGCGAAATTATCATTCTACCCTTGGATATTGCAATGGACGTCTTTTTTAAATTAGTGTGAGGAGTTGCTCCAAGATATTTGATCCATCTTGCCTTTCAAAGTTTGGAATAGCAACCGATTCTTGATCTCATATATTGATGTTTTAAACTGGAGTGTCATGTCCAGGGTAAAAGGTTAGAGCCCCAACAGAGCTCCAGGGTTAAGTGAGATTTGTCCAGACGAAGGATGGTTCATTTGAAGAGTCACTTTTTTGTCGCTTGCGAATCACTGTCTGAGATTTATGACTGGTCCTTCCCTCTGAGTTCACATTGGTGGTTTTAGCTCTAGGCTCTCCTGCTCCAAATGCCAATTTCGAAAATTCAAGTCCATCCACCAACCCGTTTGCTCCACTTTTTGGGTCAGAAATCATATTCGAGTTTTCTTTGCTGTGTTCATCTCAGAACTTGCAAAATGGCCCCCTCCAGGTATGCTGGACAAACAAGTGGAATTTGGGTAGCAAAGGGCTTTCTAGTTCCAGTGGCATTATGTAAAACATCACTCTTTTCAGGCTATGCGTTTTTTCGTCTCATTCATTTTTATCACCCGCTACTGGATTTGACCAAAGACGCGGAACTTTTGAGACATTTTCGCGAACAAGCGCAAAAAATCGACATATTGTGAAAACCGGCCATTTATTAACCGCACCTGTGCCACCTCCATGGCTTTGACTTACCTTATCCCTATTTGCAACCATTTTTCATTTTCACGCCTTTAACATCATCTAAAAAAAGAGTTCGTATACAGTGAACATCAAGCGAGGAAATCACCGATCAAATGTGTTCCAATTTTTGATTGCAGGGCAGAAGGAGATCACGAAAGCCATAATGAATGCATGATGATCATGATGACGATCTTCCTGATCTTTACTACACACACACACACACTCAAACCACCAGGCCAAACCATTTTCCTCTGACGACATTCGGGAAGTTTAAAGCCTGTTTTTTTTAGGGGGATGAGGGTTTAACGTGTGATTACATCGCACCCTTTTTGTTCTGTTCCGCAGCGTCGTCGTCATAATAATAATTACAGCCACCCTATTCAACTTAACCACCTCTTGGAGACTCATAGCTAACCAACCAGCCACCAGGTAAGTTGAAGTAGCCACTGATCGTTCTACCGCCAATCAACCCCTTGACTTGGAAAACCATCAACATATCTCCATAATGACTCCTCTCATCCTGAACGGAAAATGAAATGCCAGCCAGCCAGCCAACCAACCACCTTGATCCGAAAAGAGGATGATTTCCCATGCGATTTTATTTTTCAGATCATTAAGCTATGGCTGGAGAAATGGCCTCAAAATAAATACTTTTAGGACTAAGATGTGTAACGTAAATGGTGTGAACCCAAAAAAAGAAATTCAGACACAAAGAGCTACGATGAGTCACAATGAGTTCAATTTATAGCACAATTTGGACAATTTTAGATATGAATGGCACAATAAGCAAGAACTAGGTTTTCAAATCTAGGAAAGCAGTGAAATTAGTCTTACCTGTTGTGTGCGATACGGGTCTCATATTGGATAAAATATTATTAAAACATTTGCAAGCCTTCGAAAGCCTTTGCCACTGGCCAGTTGTTGTTTTCACAAACTCAAGGTTCGAAGGGAAACGACAGTACTGATGATATCAGGGCTGCCAATTTCGACCTATTTGCTCTTTTCCTCGTCCCTACTTCTCCTTCAAAATCACCCTCATCGTTTATCACCCTACCCTCAAATTCCCAAGATATCATAGTAGCCAGCCCACTGCTCTGCTCCTCGGGATAATATGCTTTTAAACTGGTTCAACCACCTACTATACTGCACTACTTACGACGTATCTACCGTATTTCTTCCACCACCACCATCACCACCACCTCAAGGAGTCTGCAGAACCAAAGCAAGATTCTAGGAGCCAGTCAGCCCTGGGTGGTCTTCGAAAGACTCGGGGATAATGATAAAAAAAACTTGTGGCAGAAGTCAAGGAATCGAGACTGACACGAATTCCTTAGCAGTCCAACCCACCTGAAGGTCTTCTTGGGCTTTACGGCTCACATTATTTGAATACGTTCTAACGTGATTCGGGCGGGAGCAACAGGCCTACGTTGATAAGTATTCGTGTGAGGTGGTGGTGGAAGGAGTCAAAAGTCAGATCATTTACTGCATTGTCCCTCTGATTGGATTACTTCTGGAGCTCGCTGATAGCTTTAGGTCAGATCTCATGAGACGTGGGAAAAATAGTCCATTATCAGATCGGAGAGAGGAGAGAGAAGCTCGGGATCCATCCTCCCCTTCAAAATTCCATTCAAAAACACCTCTTATCAAATAGCCAGAAATTAGAGGAATTTCAGTCAGGAGATGAAAAAATATTTCAGCATCATTAATAAACCTGGTCCTTTGGCTTTGATAACGGTGGCGGGAGAACTGTCGAACTGTCCATCCAAGGCATAGACCAAGCCCGAACAGATCGGAAAGTCATGCTGAATTTCAAGTCCAAATCGGCACGAATTGCTCAACTTGATTCAGACATTGATCTGTGGGACAAAACCTCAAAATGATTTCTTAAACTTGGCTTGTTTGGTCAGTGGTTGGCAGTACTTTCCAGAAAAATTGATATAATGCTACATTCCACTCTTCACATGCTGGTTATCTATGATCAAACCACTCAGGGGTGTTTGATGATCGAGGAAGAAAGAGGGTCTCAACAGGTGAGTCAATGAGGGGGAGAGAAGAGAGACAGAGCGAGAGAGAGAACAAGAGACCACCGGATCATTGTCAAAATGCTCTGCTCGCTCTAATAATGGATCCACCATGAAGAGATGCAGACAGAGTCGGAGTCGAAGTGGTGGCCGTGGCCATTGAGGCCCGATCCTATTTTTAGAGCCAACATCACACTCTGCGGCTTGAAATGAAGTACTTTTGGCATTTTTCATTAGATCGCCTGAGAGGTCCGTCCAAGCTGGCACGTCATGCTGTGCGAAGATGCCAAACTAACATCAAAACTAGAAAATAGCATCGCTTTACTCCACTTCTCCCTACACCTCAACCATTCTCTATGCACCTACCACCACCACTGCTACTACAATCGAACCCTCCCCCCTCTCTTTCTCTACGGTACATCCACAGTTTCTTTGATGGAGGCAATCCCCTCCCCTTGAAGAACACCAAAGAATCGTTTTGATACTCACAGAGATCTTGGTCAAGAATGTTTAGACTTGCTCTATTTTTATGTATTATTGCTTATTCCAACTAATTATGAATGATACTAAGCTATTTCGTCGTCATCAATGATTGAACCGATGAGCTTGATATATTTACGTCGGAACGGTATTGGCGATACATCTCACCAAGATTTGGGAACAAAACTTAGACGGGTCTTAGCGGGAGGGTGCCAGTGGCATTGGCATCTTTTTTTTTTTTTACAAAATGGAGTAAACAAAAAGTCCATGTCATCATCATCTTGACTTTTGCCATCATGTTGAAATGTTGAAACGTTGGACTCTTTGAATGATCTATTCGAATAACTCTCAGATCAACTCTAAGAGAGTTCCCAGTTCCCTCGAATCAGGAGTGACCACCAAATCCCAATATCGGAGCTTTTTTCTTACATCTAATGACTTTGCTAAAAATACAGGGCCTGGCGAATCCACTGGTTTAAAACGAATTCACTTGGCACTAGTGTTCTTAAACAGACATTTCTGATCATTTACCATTCATGAAGGAGCAGCATTTGCAGAAAAAATTGGTCACCAACTTACAGAATGATGGTAATACGACGTATTAAAATCAACCATAGTGATGTTAAAAAAAGTTCAACAGTGGGTTCAGACTTCAAGATTATCAGTCATTTGGCTATCATGAATAGGTTTTTTTTTAGCAACCGAGCCGTCAGCCTTTTTCTTCCAAAAAAATCTCCCATGTAACCATCATCAACTCACCCAAAAAGTTAGGATTACAACTTGTTCCTTGCGTGTTCTAACTAAATATGAACCATGACACCCTAGCAGAGCAGGCCATTCAAAGACTGTCTGGGCGCAATTCAGCCCCAGCTCTAAATCGTCAAGAAACGGCTCAATTAATGACGGTTTCAATGCTGAAACAATGCTGGTTTTCTCCCTTTGCTTGTCAGAAGATGCTCACCCTTCACTATGTACTATGACATGAAGATTCTTCAAGCTTCCTTTATTCGAGGTAAACATAAAGTTAAACCGCAAAATTAGTTCACCAATCTCAAACTGATCCCAAACCAAGAAAGGGGTTGAATAGTGCATGTAAACCACGAAACAACCACGGAAACACATAGCCACTGTACTTCTCCCCCTCCAATATCTTGTACCAACATTGGATCTCTGGTGGTGAAAATCATTAACCTTGTGCAACCCCCGATTTGGAATGGGCCATTTCCGTTACAGCTACACCAGAGGAGAGTTACTTTACGGTAGAAGAAGAAAATGGAAAACGGAACATGAACGTTAGCACAAAATTGAAAATGATGTTACTTGAATTTTGCTCATCTTCGATTATCAAATTATTAACTACTCTAGAGTCGGAATGGATTGAGCATGCTCAAAAAAAAGTATAAACTGCCTGGGGATGCTTTTAAGCTAGTGTAGCTGTTGATTTTCCGGTGGTGAGGAATCAATTGACAGCTTAGAAGGTGGGAGAAAAATGTTCCAGAAAAGCCAACTTTTTCGAGGGGAGGGAAGTTTGCCGCTTTATAGAGGGCAAATGATGAATGATGAAGCTTTTGAAGAGGAAATTGTCGTCAGTCATTGGCTTAGAGACACCTTGGCGCATTAAGTGTCACACCTCGTGATGAGGCTTGATTTTTGCATGGTTGCCACCAGTGTAATCAATGGTTCCTGTTCCATAATTGATATCTAAAGCTCCGTACACATTTCCTGTCCCAGAAGAAAAAGACCAGTCCATACCATTAGATCCTTTGCATCCTGTCAGATCTAGTATAAGGTGGAAACATCATTATGATCATCATCCATCAAATGCCTGTTGACCAAGAATGCAAGATTGGAAGACGATTTCTCAATATTTGGTGGTGTTTAAAGACAGAAAATACATTCTTGAGTAGCAGATCACACCATCGCTCTATGATAAATGAGCTCTCATCATGTTTATTTGTGGCATCAACAAAAACTTTTTTAAGATTGCTTTTTTTGTTCCTCTCGAGGCGGCGTGAGACGTTTTTTCCTCATTTTTGTCTATGTGAGGGGGCCAAAGAGCATTTTCGCCATTGGTGATTTTTCCATTTGTTTCAATGTCAGTGAAGAATGCTTGGATTGACTTGAGATTGGATTCCTCTTTGGGCTTGGGGGTTTTTTGAGCCTCGTGTTTTAGAGGCAACAATTATCCCTCTTGGGGGTGGTCAGTCGATTTTATGGCCGAAAAAAGAGCTCCTCAGTCGATAGTTTATGACAGTCTTGGGTGCATAGAAGCATACTGACTCAAGTTTTCTTTTAGAATTTACAGAGATCTTCTTGGGATTTGGTCACGTATTTTTTATAATATCGGAAGAAGGATCAATCAAGCTTTCGTACATTAAAACGAACGCTCTGATGCCAAATTTAGAATGGACTCCAAGACTTCCACTTTCAAGGACAAAATGAAGGCGAAGAAGACCTCCCACCAAAATAGTGAGTGATCCTAAATTCTGGTCGGCAGAATGTCCTCACGAACAAAGAAATAGGGGTTGATGAGATTTGTTATGTATGCCCGTCGATTTAATTGCATTTCAAATTACCAATTGATTCGTAAGGCACAAATGAAAGGAACAGAAGCTAATCATTAAACACATTCATCCGTTCATTGGATCACTTTTCCCCAATAGCGTAGGAAATTAACCAGAATTTTGAGCTTCAGGGTTTCGATGAATTTGGAGAGTTTGCAAGAAAAGGAAGACGAGGAGGAAGAGGAGGAGGAGAGTTTTTGGTAGGCGGAGTGCCTGAAGGTCTTAAGTTTGTTGCAGACGGCATCCAATGGCTACATGAAGAAAGATTGGTAACAAGATTCCTGTCCAATTTGTTCAAGTTTATTGGGGGTTCCACATCCCTCTCTCCCGCACTCCCATTCCAAGAACTTAGAACGTACCTCGAACGCTCCGTTAAAAAGAGCCGGACTCAAGGATTTGGAGACTGTGACTTTGGGGGGTGGGCATTTCCTTAGAATTTGAATATTCATAGTCTTCTTTAGACTCTATTCACATTGTCTGAATCGATGTTGGGGAGCGATCATTTTTATATCAGGCTCACTCTGGGCATGGCCTGAAGCCATTAAAGGTCATCTCCCTTCTCATCATTATCGACTAAATATTGGAAGATCTCCCCCAAGGAGCAGGAGGGTTTCTGTCAACCCTGAGTCGAGATTTATTGCCATTAAGGGAATAAATTGGAGTAGGCAAACCATTGGAGATGACAGCGGTATAAAATCAGACGAAAAGCATCTTTGACGACCAACCAACCAACCAACCAACCAACCAGCCAGCCAGCCAACCGACCAGCCAACCCACGAACCAACGTGAAGTTCGATCGAGGATCGGCGGCCTCTTCACTGCGTGGCGGCTTCATTTCAATACTTGGACCCCCCGCCACTCTATTATCCTGCAAGGTCCAATAACATAACAAGCCAAGGAGATGAACACTGAAGCTCCTTGTTCGACTCAAAGAGATCCAACTCAAAGAGCCGAGCAACGTACCGTCAACTTCGTTCACTCTCTTGAAGAGCACTGTTGCTCTCGACTCTCGAGTGGGCAAACACAGAGATGGCTAGAAGAGCTATGCATTTTCGGTTGGAATACTGAACATGGTTTAGTCAACCTACCTAGTCTGTTACTTGAGATCTATATTTTTACACCCTCTCTCTTACATCTTTGTGGTGTGAAAGGGGCCTGTTCCCTCTTTTTTTTATTTTCGACTAAGAAGTGAATTATGACCGGGTCATCCGGTATGATCGGTCCTCAGGACAGGATTGCTTGTAATGCTACAGATGAATGAGTCTCTCAGACATTGGTTTTTGATTCACTTCAGCTCATTAGTTGCTTTCTCAACAGGACAAAACTCGTCTGAGGCTACCAAACCCCCATGGCCCAGAACGAGCACTTTGGGGGTTGCTTTTTTTTCGTTTTCTTGCCTTATATAAATGAGAATTTTAATTTCTTCCCATTTGTCTCTCACCTTGATCACCAACGGCCTCACTGGATCGAGATTAATCCGCTAGTTTACAACATGGGACAATGAATTACCACACATTTATCCCGAGACCGGATTAGTTGTCAAAACGTGGCGATCTCTTCTACTGTGAACAGTATATGGACATAAAATGAAACAAGACCGGTACAAGTGGTTCATGGATGAATATGAGTGGCCATCTACCTAGCGAGTGAACAGAGCCACAGTACATACACGGAGTACATGTGTATACAAAACCTATATAAAGCTAGGGACGCCGGGGTTGTGTCATTTTCCACGGTAATTCCACAAGACTTCCTCCCACAGCATGCCGACCAGGGATTGGAAGTTTGGAACCCCTCATGCACCAACCATGGAGGCCTCCCCGGGTTCAACTTCATGCGTGTTAAGACCAACAATGGTCGGCATTTTTTAACGTCACCTCGAGATCATTTCACCCGATCTGGTCTTGGGAAGAGTGGACGGACGAACGGACGAACGGACGGACGTCAATGTGATGAGCTGGCCCTCGAATAAGCTTGCAATATATACCGTACTGTAGTGCATGCAGTTCTACTACCATTTGAATATGCATCTTGCTACATGCAGTTGGCTAAGTGTGTGAAGGATAGCAAAGTTACCTTAATAGATCGACTCTTTCTAGAGTACCTTAGGGCACTTGGATTTTTTAGAGCGCAATGTTTGTCACCGACATGTTGGTCTTTAGGCAATACTTTACTATTGGTCATCCTAATTCGGATGTTTGCATAAACAGGGGTCTTTGTTTTATCCAACTTTATTTTATGAGCCTTGTTAGCACAGTTTGTATAGATGTGTATGTTATATAAACACTACGCGAGAATTCCCAGGGTGTGAAGAGAGAGAGAGCTCAGGTGTAAACCTTTTTTTTACATTCCCTCAAAGCTATTTCATTCATTAGCCACTCACAGAATATCCGATTTTGACACTACCTTGCATATTCAATAATTTCTCAAGAGCAATTGAGGTCAACCGGCCCTTGGCCAAGAGAATGGGATGAGTTTAAAGCTTGACAGCATCAAACGAACATGATCTTCCCCACCCTCAGGGATGCCGATCCCGTTTCAATTATTCTCCACACCTTCTAGTGCCAAGTTCGTGGATGAATGCACCCCTCTCCAACCATCTCGTGAACTCATACATTTGTCTTGATATCTTGGGCAATGACATGCTCGGCATGGTTCATCAGGCAAAGGGTTGGAGGCCATGATCTCCTTAGGATGGAGAATCACAGATTCACCCTCCGTCGCCGATCGATAACAGGGTAGGTTGGCGATAGGCAAGATGCCAAGAGTTCACTCTCTTTCTTTAGGGGTTGAACGTCAAAGCTCGTGAGAAATCACTAACGTTCTAAAGCTATCCCGTTTTTAGACCTAGTCGAGTATTGATGCGGAATGAATGGTCGATGAGCGGAAGACCGGTTCCAGAGTTATCACCAGTTCTTCGTTATTTTTATGAAAACTAAATTGAGTGTTCAAAGAGCGCCTTGAAAGACAAACCAATAAAACTATTTAAAGAGCTTCGGATTCAAACGATCCATATCTTTGGGTTGCGGTTTCAAAGTGACCGGGGGTCGACCTGTCCAGGTTGAGACGGGGTTACTTTGGTAACAGTTCTTCAACATCAGGGTGTGCATGGTCATCGGGTAGGGAAACAAAAAAGCTTGACGGAGAGCAAAATTTAGGCGATTCAGTTCTCTTCCATTGTTATCATAGACTCACTGAGAAAATTCCAGACGACCCCAATCCCATCACCAGACTCAAGGAACGTCCTTGGTCAGAGCGTTTTCGCTCAGTGGTTTACCTTGACTTGCAGTTCTTGATAAGCATTGGAAGTTGATGGGCAAAATCTGGCTTGAAAAGAGAGGCTGGACCGCTTTAATTACCTTAACGAGTGAATACTTTACGACATTTTTAGGTTCTCACACTTTTGAGATAGACACAGGTGAGCTGGATCCTTCAAATAGTGTCTGGTGGACTCGAGAACCAATGGGAAGTCTGCCCTTCCACCAATCAAGGAGATTATGATTGAAGTAAAGGAGGAATCTGAGGAGATCCTGGATTTTGACAGCCTTCCCATGCAATCTGTCACCCACGAGTACTAAATACGTACTGTAGACGAAGAAGTTGTTCTTCAGTACTACATAGAAGAAGTGACCTGGCCCTCCAAGTTTCGTTGATCCCGTCATAAACTATTGGAGTATAATGTGCCAGGTTCAAATCGCCTCGGGGGCCAAGAATGACTATAATAAGGAAATTATGACTCTGGGAAACGAAGGATTCATTGGGGAGAAAAGGACGAACTCTATGAGAGCTTCACTCTTCGGCGTTCTTCGACGAAGCTCTACATACTCGTACATAGTGCATTGCATCTACTACAAAGTAGGGATCTCCCGAAAGTGACGGTGTGAGAAATTAGAGATTATCTCTCAAAAAGGTAAAGTCATGAGAACACCTGTGGGTCTGACCCCTTCCATTGACGAAGGTGGGGGATTCTCAGGTCTCACAGAGGTAAATGGATGTATTATTAAAGCTTAAAGTCGTTTTAAATTGATCTGGCTTTCCTCTGCGTCATCTTTATGGCGTCATCAAAGAGTCATTTCCACAAGAAGTATGACAAATCGGTGACGGAGGAGCAGAGGGGTCTTAGCTTGGAGTTTCCACGTCAAGCGTTTGTCGTGGAACGGTGACCAGACACCAACCTCAGAAGCCAGAAGAGTATTTCCAGGACACTCAGGATGCTCATGCCCGTGAACAAGCTCACTGTTCCACCTTCAATCACAAAGTATGTTATCAATGGAGGAAGAGGTGCTGGAAATGAGAAAAGAAAACAAGAACATCACGAGGGCTTACCAAAAGAGGAAATCGCATCAGCCAAGGTCACACGCACATCTCGCTTGGTTCTGGTCATTTGCTGATTGGTAATTTGGAACTGGACCATGGCAGTACTGGCCACATTGTCTCGACAAACTTGATCCGTATCGGTTTTGTCTCCTTCCACTCTTCGTAAATAAGTCCGTTTCAACTTGTTGGGTGGAGCTCGATCCATATGTCCAAAGATCGTGTGCTTGGGCTTCTTTCCACACAGTTCGTCTTTGTCCAATAAGGTAGAGGACACCGATATTGAGTACCTAATATGATCACACCCCAAAGGGCAATCACAAGCTTCAACAGTGTCGGTTGTTCTCATGATGGCCTCAAAGCATGTACTTCCTTGGAAATCGCACACCGTCTTGTGCTCCGGCCTTCGCGGATAGTTCCATGGAACACAACCGCATTCCGTCGACCCATAAGTGATCTTACATTCCAAGACACAAGCCTCCTGTGAATACATCTTGAAGATTTTCATCCCGTGATTTTCGGTCTTCGACCGACAGGATCGTTGACTGGCTTCCAGAGCTAGAGCAGCCTTGGTGGTCACGGTTTGAACGGGAGTAATTAGAAACGAGGAGAGGTACCCGGGCTTGATTTCAACCCCTCCGGACCGAAAATTGGCAGGGGTGGATGGGTCATGAACGGCTATTTTGAATGAGTTGATTCGACGACTTGTACCCCTTTGACCATCGGTTGAGCCTTGGTAGTCACTCAGCCTTAAGGACAATTTCAAACCGTAATCTCGACCGCTGCTGACCGGATGTGCGATCGTACTCCAATTGAATCGCTCATCCGGGAACATGATGTTATAGAAAAGATCCATGAACTCGTTACGGCTATGTCGATCCCAAAAGGGACCAGTGTTAAATGAGTAGCCCAAGCCTTCATCGTTAAACTCACGTCCGAACCAGTTGCATTCCTCCCACCTGTATTCCGCAGAGGGATACTTGTTAAACTGGCATTCAAGTATCCTTGGAGCTAGATTGAGTTTGGCCATCAAGCTATTGCTGTCCAGTAGAGGATATGGAAATGCTTTCTCGGCCTCAGCTTGAAATTGCTTTAACTCATTGATGGGGGTAAACAAACTGGGAGGTTGAATGGCGTAGCTCATGACCTTCAGAATGGTGGACATCCTTGACTGAAGCTCCTCTCGAAGGCGGCAACATCCTTGGATATGATTCCTTTTAGCCTCTGTGGCGTTGGTGCAAGGGGGACTTGTTGAGGGATGCTTTGACTTATGTTTTCTTGTCCAGGCTTCCCACGTTCTGAAATAGTCTATTTCGTTGCAATCATATTTGGCTTGGAGTCGCGGAACCTGAATGTAGTCGTCTTTAAATTCTTGAATTCTAGGGCTCACGGCATACGTCATTTCGAACGGAGACATTACCATCTCCTCATCTGAGTTAAGTGACAAGGCCTGAGTAAAAAGGTCGTTGAGTTCAAGCTCATGCTTGGGTGGATATTTTCTCCCCAAGAACTCCTTTTCACCCTTAACAACATTGTTTACAACGACAGGCGTGATAAACTCCTTAAGAAAGTCGCCGAATCCCATTCGGTAGTAAGGAATTCCATGAACATCTATTGGAGGATACAGGGTTAAGTGCGCCGTGAAAAGGGACTTGGAACAAGTTGTGTTAGATTCAGGTCCAGGGGTGCATTGGTCCACCATTGCTTGCGTGATGTTATATTTCTCTCTTTTGGCCTCCAGCATGTCATGAAAAGGCTTCCCAAAGTGTGAAGCATATTTCTGAACATTATATTTAGCAAAGGAGTCCACTCCAAGGCTAATAACTTCGGCTTTGGCTTCGTTAAAACCACGTGGATTAATCATCTTTAGTGCGGCTAGAATGGCAACGGATGAGCTATATATCTTATGAAGTCCCTTTCTTAATATTTGTTTGTTATAAATATAGCGCTCCAGATCCACGAGTGTACAATCTTTCAAATCATCTTGAACGTTTCGAATCAAAGAACGGATCACGGCCTCGATCACAGGTCGAAAGTCTTTGCGAACTGCTTGAGCATGGGTGCAATTTTTGAAGTTCTTGTAACATTCAAAGTCCACTTGGTTATATAGCTTTGTTATAAATCCCCATGGGTTCAAGTACTCTACCGCGTCAATAGAAACAGCTGGAAAGGGCACCCTTGTGATTGGAATAGTGTCGATGGTGGTCACAATGGGATTATTTCTGCCTTCCTCTAGGGACCTGTTCACCATGTGAAAAGCACCGCTGAACCCTAGAGCGATACACAGGATCCAAAAGAAGCGCTCGGCTGCATTGATGCCCGTGACAACGTATCGGAAACCGTGGACTGTGGTCTCCTCCAAATAGTTCTTTAAGTTGGAGATGAACCAGTTTTTGGGCCGAAGTGCATGCTTTTCCCTCACCATTGTCTAAATTGGGCTTCGTGTGAAGTTCCAACGTCAACTGGGCCTAATCTGATCTTTAGTTGGCTTTTATTTAAACTTTGGGGCTTGCCTTAATTTGCCATTATATATTGGGATGGGCAATCCTCTAGAAAATTACATTTAGATGTCGATAAAAAGGTCATTAAAGTGATGGTTAAAGCTCCGTATAAAATTTTAAGAGACGAGCGCACTTGAGGAACACATATGGATACATTATTTATTTGGTTCTTGTAATGTAAATGAAGAGCTTCAACTATGGTACGCCCTTGGCACAACACCATGAAAAATGAAGAAATTGATAGTGAAACACCTATCATTAATGAGGGGATATTTTAACTAAGGGACATGTTTGCCTTCAGTCAAAAGATTAGAGGGCGTTTTTCCTTGTTTCTTAATAAATTGGGCGCATTTTTTGTTGTAGCAACAACCTTTTTCTTCGACTTCATCCACTTTGGAACCAGATATAAGGCGCATGAGCCAGAAAATCATTTCAATCACGCTCAAAATGCTCATGCCGGTAAATAGGCCCACAGTCCCACCTGAAACCAAAGGTATCGTCTAGTTTTAAATGTGGATCAAGGACGTGAGGGAAGAAGCGTTCAGTAGTAGATTTTTGCCACGGGAAAAGAAAGGCTTCAATTCTTAAGATTATATTATAAGGTTAAATTCCCACTTATCATAATAATCGACAGCTGCCTGCAATTGCATTCACCCACTGATCAATTGAAGTCAAGTTGTATCTTTCCTTACCAAAAGTGGAAATCATGTCAGCCAAGGTAACTCGCCTGTCCCGCTTGATGCGAGTAACCTGCTTACTCGTCAATTGAAATTGGACCATAGCGATCTTATCCAAATTTTCCCGACAAATTTGTTCCGTCTCGATATCCGCCCCGTCGACCAGCTGGTTGAAGGTTCGCTCCAACATGGTAGGCAAGGACGTTTCAGACATGGAAAAGATGGACTTTGACGAATCCTTGCAGATCTTGTCCTTATCAAGCATGGTGGAGGAAACGGAATATGCATATCGAATGGAATCACAGTCAAAAGGACAATCGCAATTTCGAGTCTGTTCCGTGTCCGCCATAGCTCTTTCAAAGCAAGAGCTGCCTTCAAAATCACAGATCTTCTGGTCCTCCTTTGAATGGGGGTAATTCCAGGGGACACAGCCACACCTTTCTATTCCTTGGGCAAGTTTGCATTCCAACAAGCAACCGGATTGGGAATAGGTCTTGAAAATGACCATGCCCTCGGTTTCGGTCTTGAGGCGACACTCCCTTTGGCCAGGATCGAGTTCCTTGGCAGATCGGAAGAGCGTGGTTTGAGATGGCGTGATCAAAAAAGTGGACAAATAGCCCGGCTCAATCTCAATGCCGGCACTGCGAAGATCGGCGGGTGTGGCCGGATCGTGAATCGCCACCTTGAACACGGGGAAACTTTTGCCCTGATTGCGCACTGTTTGAGCCACGGTCAGGAATTCGTTGAGCTCGAGAGTGAGCTTTAATCCGTAGTCGCGTCCACTGGTTTCAGGGTAAGCTATAGTGCTCCAATTGGTCCTTTCGTCTGGATGCATGACCTCGTAGAAATCCTTGGTATACTGGTTGGGTTGATGATTATCCCAGAATGATCCGGTATTAAAGGAGTACCCTAGTCCTTCATCGGTATAGCTCCTGGCAAACCATTGGCAATCTTCGGGGGACTGGTTCATTGGGTACTTGTTGTATTGACATTGGAGGATTCTTGGGTTTAAGTTTTGCCGGGCCACCCGATTATCAATCGGCAATAAGGGATAGGGAAACGCTTTCAGGGCATCATTTTGGACATCTTCCATCTCTTTCTTGCCGGACAATAGATGAGGAGCTTGCTGCGCATAACGCATGACATTCAAGACTTGTCTGGACATAGAATCGTACAATTCTTTGATCTGGCAACATCCTTCAAAGCCTAAGAGTTCTGCCTCTGTCAAGTTCGCGCAAGGGGCTTTTTGTGGAACGAACGAACTTCTAGGTTTTCGCCCCTCCCACTCTTCCCAAATATGTTTATACACCTTTTGGTCACACTCTAACAGTCCCATGACTCTTGGGACTTGATAGGTGGACTCAGATTCATCTATCCTTTGATCAACGGCAAATGAAAGTTCGAAGGACGACATGCCAATGTCTTTTTCCATGATCTTGTTCAAGGAGTCAATGAACAAGCCATTGATTCTCTTCTCTAGACTGCTGGGATTTTTGGACATTAAGAATCCCTTTTCCACTCTATCCGACAACTTGGTTGAGATGGCTCGCCGAACCGATGTCTGAAGAAATTCACCGAATCCAAGGGAATGATATGGAATCCGATTAAACGCAAAGGGTGGATAGAGATATTTTCGCCCTAATGACAAACCTTTCCAGCATCCCATATTATTACTACTTAAACAAATCTTGACTTCGTCATCAGTGATATTTGCTAATTGTCTCATGGCTTCAACCTTCTCCTCAATTTGACGACCAAAATCACCATATCGGCGAAAATTTCTCGGGTAATAAGTAGCGAAGGTTTGAGCTGTGAAATCGACCAACCACTTTCGCACCTCGACCAATGAATCGGGACTTTTCCAATCCATAGCTGCCAAGATAGCTGCTGTCACATTGTAGGATCTTGTAAAGCCTTTTTTGACCATATTGAGACATTCTGGATCGGTTAGGTTTCCAAGGCCATCTTTGTCCCTCAACGAGTTCTCCAGAGCAGCAAATATGCGGGCCACGTAGCCTTCGATAACCGTTGAAAAATCATCTCGAAGAGCCTGGGTATGGTTGCAATTGTTGGGATCGTCATAGCACTCGAATTCCACTTGGTTGTACAACTTGGTGATATGTCCCCATGGGTTCATCAAGCTACCTCCATCCACGGTGACAGCGGGAAATGGCACCGTAGTCACCGAAGCTGTGTCTATGGTGGTCAGGATCGGATTTTCTCGACCTTCTTTGATTGATTGGCTCACCATGTAATAGGAGCCACAGAAGCCAAACGTGATCCAAATCACCCAAAAGAGTCGTTCGAAGATGTTAGCTCCATCAGCTACATAACGGAAGCCATGGACCGTGGTCTCCTTGAGGTAACTTCGGATGTTCCGCAGGACTGCCGTGCCTCGTGACGACGCTTGGGACTTGTTCCTCTTTGGCATGACTACATCGCCCCACTGAAGGTTGTTCCGTTCTTATACAACCATTTATAGGGCCTCCTTTTCCTGGTCCGTTCCTTCAAATTATTAGGACATCATTCATCCGAAGAGTGACAGTTCGGAGCGAAGCGTAATGACTGGATAAATTGGCCCTCTTCCGGTATTGATCGGCTCCCCCCCCCAAGAGGCAAAAGACTCAAACTCATTTGTGGATCCATGGATTTGTGCCACAATGGAACATAGCGCATGGTCGGTCGGTCGGTCGGTCGGCAGCGCACAATTCAAGATGATGATGACGAAGCTCGTGCACGTCCAGGAATGCCGAGTGCTATCCGATTAATTAATATGATGACACTCGTTCTGATGGGTGCCAGGTATTCATTAAATGGCCCCAGTGGACATTTTGAGGAGGTGTTTTTGCCCGGTTTTTTGCTTGCATTTTAATTTTCTTTCACGTCATCTCTTAAAGTGGAAGTGGTCTACCACGATTCAAAACGCCAGCTACCCCAGGTTCTTTCAAGACTTACACTGGAAGCGATTTCCATTGTAATTATCTCGCTCGCCATCTTCAAAGAGAGCAAGATAGGCAAGATATCAAAATGTTCAACAGAGTACGCGTAGTCTGTACAGTAAATGCCAATTGTGTTTTTATTGTACGTACGTACGTACATTGAGGATAAGAGAACGACAGAAGACGGACGTAGTACTCAATATCTATCCCTCTTTACCTTCCTTTCATTAGGGTCGCTTATTCATTTCCTAATGTCGAAAGAAATCGACTTGTGTGACGTCGTCGTTTAAATTGTCAATATTCGTAACAACTGACATGGAACTTCGGGGTCTGTTCCTACGTACATGTTTACCATTAGGATCCCTTTAACAAACCCACACTCTATTTCCTTCTCACTTCATTAAATGACCATTATGAGAGTGTGAGAGTTGGCTTTTGATCTCGGCAGGTCTCTTTTTTCCATGATTTCCGAGACATTCCACATACTCACCCGGTAGCTCCGTTCAATCCAACTGTGCATAACTAATCAGCTTGGATATGCTTGTCCAGAACATTCCATCACCATTGTGCAATTGAACATTGCAACTGTGAAAATGGCTCAAAGCACCCATGGCAAAGAATGTGTCGATCAAATCGAGAACCTGCTTCAGATGCCCTTCCATGACCATGTATGGAAAAGTGTGCCCCTCGTCCATTGAGAGGATCTTTCCAAAGACAAAGTTCAATTGGAATGTGCGTAATCACGGTCTCAATTGTCTTTGCCATCATTCCTGGTTGTCAACGACCGAAGTTCGAAAGGATCGCTTGATCACCCTACGATTTCTCGAATACGAACATTTTTCCAGCACAAAAACGCGATTCCGAATCATTTATGCATAAATAAGATGTATATCTAATCAATTTGATGACTCCCTGGGCGCAACAAAAAAAAGCTGTTACGGCTATTACGGAATCGGTTTCGGGGGCGCAAAAACAGCACAATGGGGAATAGGACTTTCACATGGAATACTTTTTGCCTTGAAATCATGTTAACAACCCAAGCAGACCATCGCGCTAACCAATCAAGCCAGCAACGAACCCATTCACCCACCATTCATTGAGCGAACATCTGGCTATCTGAGACGGCATCATGGACGAACTCCATTGGGCTATTGAAGTTTTGTTGGCCGAAATCCTTCCCCGAACCCGACATTGATCATTAGTGTCTGTTTTTTTCAAAATATATTTTCCTTGTACAAACTCACTCTTATGGAAGCACGTGCTAGACATGCAGACGGTCCCAACCTCACACCATCCCATCTACATGTGGATCGATGTGCATTCAAATCTTCGTGTTGTCAATCATACCCGCCACTTATTATGTATGACACGAAACTCGGTTCAATTGATAATTTACGTATAACCACCACACAGACCCTTCGATGGTTGAAGTCCAGGGAGCCCACTATTGCGGTCAGTAGCAAGGTAGCTAGGTAGTAAGCGGGTGGATTGTGGCAGACACTTAAATGAGCGGTTTGGATCGAGAAGTACAGGTCAGTCTGATTGCAGAGTACCTCTTTTTACCTACTCGTACATGCGTCTGTCCGGCACTCGAACGAACAGAAAGTGTATCAGACCAGTCAGAAGTGCATTCTGTCATGATTCAAGCTAGCACGAGATTGAAACCTCGAGTCCAAGTACGTAGTAGCCATGCTAGGTTCAGGTCGATAGATCATCCACTTTCAAGGAGTCCAGAATGGGTCATAAAGAGCCGGACGAATGGCCGTGGTTGTACATGGCGTTATCGGGAGTGGAAAAGATAAACAAAAACGATGAATAAGCATAAAAGCGGGTCAAAACAAGCAGTGGGCGTTATCAATGTTGATGTTCTCTTTATCGTACCTTTATTGGACTCAAGTGCCCATAAAAACCGTCTCATTCATTCAAAACAACATTCGGGATTAGTTTTGAAGGCCCCTGGAGACTCGGGAGAGAATGACGGGGAAAACTTCGCTGGACAAACGCATATGTACGTACATTGTACTGGAGTTACTTTGGGTACAAGAAGCGATTTGACCACGACCTGTCCGTCTTAGCTTACGACAACTAAAGAACATTGTTTAAATTCCAAGAAGTGCTCATAACTTTTTCTTTTCTTATCGGTTTTTCCTGGGCTTCTTCCCACTCCTTCTATTCCGTCTCTGACTCCTAAAGGATCTTGGTTGATTTAAAATCTAGCTCTAAGATTCTTGTCACAAACTCGGGAGATTTGGCACAGATCTAGACTTGCTGTAAATCTATGCGTGGAGATGTAAAAATTGACAGTTTTCAAAAACAAGGCTTCGAGAGGTGTCCTCGGTCAAGATTGACAAAGATACACTTTTACGGCCCGACCAAGACTAGGAGGATTCATTTGAATCACCTTGACAAGGGCCTTGGGACACAAACGGCATTGCTTGATCCCATCAATTCCATCCCCAGATATCCAAGTGAATAGATTATACATATGAACTGCAATTGGAATATTGGCCGTCCTCACATTCTAGTTGAATCATTAAGACTGGGCTAACATTTCCATCCTAATTGTCGTTTATATCAACTTTCAAATGGAGGAACCCCCTCTCTTCTGCTATTCTCTCCTCATCAATGAAAAAATGATGAGAGGTGATTGGAGCGATAAGGCCAATTCGACAAGATTCCGCGAGTTCTGTCTGTTGTCGTTTCCCTAATAGTGGACGTGGACCCACTCTCACACATGCTAACAATTTCTCGTCCCGATCTAATCAACGTCTTTAAATCACAAATCAGTTCCAAAGATCGCTCAATTATATTTTCCAGGGGGTTCCTAGATTCCCTATTCCGTTGGGCCGGACGACTAACAAGACCTTTAAAAGTTCCTTAAGATTATTTGCCTTTGGAGTCCGACCCGAAGAGAAGCCACTTAAATCTGGAAATGGTTTTCACTACTCCAGCTTGAGATGCATGGATATGAAAATCGGCGGGCAATTGATGATCAAGGTTCTCGTTTTTTATCATCGGCTCCGTAATGTATTGTAACTTGGGTACGGATCTCTCGTCTCTTAAAGCTTTTTGGCGAAGAGAAAAAAAGTGATTTGAGATAAGAAAACTTCTACTTGAATCGAGGGCACGTCTCTGATCAGTTTTATACCCCCAGCATGCATATTAGGGGTGAAAATGGACCCTCGCCAGATTGGCACACCAATTTGATTGGCTATAGTGCGGAGCTAATGTACATGTACAATTTACTACCCTTCCATATGAACGGACGCTGGCTTGAGATCGAGGCCAATACGCACGCACGATGGAGATCACTGAATTTGTATGTGTGTTGGATAAAAAGCTAAAAGCCAACCCTGTCATAAACGTGAATATCTCAATTTCTGATCTTAAAAGAACCCAAGGGCTTGGGACGGTGTTTGGGGGGGTTGTTAAAAGTTTCGCCTTAACCTTACTTGCCCTGATGAAGTGCCACGACATTTTGGACGAATTTCATTTGGCAGATGTTGGGGCAGACAAAAGTGTGGCTGGTTATGCAAACAAGCTTGACATATTCATTGTCGAGGCGATGAAATAATAGGTGCTTAACGTTGGCACCTCTCCGAAATATTATGGATGATGTCCATGGTCGACGAGTGGCTTCTTGAAAGGCTTCTTCTTGACCTCTTCTCAGTCGGGGTCACATGTAGGCATGATCTGAGGGCGGGCACATGGGCATTAACATTCCAGGTATGCACAAGCTTCATTCATAACAAGAAAACTCCTGGTTTGGCTCACTTTAGCCGTTATTGGGATGTAAGTCTTGTGTCGTATCAGGGAACCGACATGCAACATCAGCGTTATTGGTTAGCTGGTGCATTTATAGATTCTTATGGCAAACGACCCTAAAGGAGGGAAACAATAAACACCAATGGTTTCCAGTACCGTATAAGTGTGACTAAAACGTTTCTTCACAACAACTAAGACAGGGTCGTCATATTTCGTCTCAATCTTGTCCAAAAGCAAAAGCCACGCTGAGCTTTTCCATTTTGTAAAGAGTCCTCAAAACGGCTACATGAAGGGTTCATTCAAAAAAAGCACCCAGCTTGATTCAATTGAGTATCTGGGGTGAATGGCGATGCAGGGTCTCCATGCAATGAAGTGCATCATCATGATGGCAGCCGAGGCAATGAAGTGATAATCATTGACAAAGTTCAAACTCATTAACCGCTTCAAAAGGTTCGAGTAAGTCACCCTTTATCTTCCCCTTACTGACTGACGAGTTCCCCCTCTCTTTGACGAGATTAGCCGTGAAACCATGAGCAATCCGGATACTGTGAATCAAAATCTACAAATCCTTCAGTCTTGGCCAAGATCTAGGGATATGGCATACAAATCGTGAAAATGCTACGTGCTGCTTCTCTCAAAGTACTACTGGTCCGACTAATATTTAGTGAAGAGGTCAACAATATCTATCCTCAAGTCAAAGTCGAGGGATGTGGACGATCAAACTCCAGGGGCTGCGAGAAGGGTCCTTTATTCTTTCGCTGAATGGAAACTGGCGCTCCAGTCGAACTATAACATATTGTGCCAGGATTGTTGGTCTTGCTGCTAATGATTCAGAGGGAGTAAATGAGTCCACCATGACTCTCGACTCTTGAATCAACAAGTCAATTTAAATCCCGGGATGAGTGTATGTTGGCACCAAAGGTTGGTTCGTTTTCCCATCATCAAAGCTCGCCTCCACCTCGACCGGTCCTCTCTCTCCCTCTGTCTCTGTCTGTCTTCCCTCTCTCCCAGTTTATTGAGCATATATCATTCTAATCTTTTTTTAACTTGGGGTGTTTGTGTGCTTGGGAGCCTCAAATAGCGGATTGGTGGTCCGCTCGGTCGGTCCCCTCCTCACTCAGAGCTGATCATTTGGGCCGGGGCCAAAAATTGCAGTGAAGAAGTGAAAAGTCAACAAAAGCCCGGTCTGGTAGCGACATATGTCATCCGCTTCCAGGGACGTAATACAGGTTCTGAACAAGAAGCCTCATGTTGGACAGATCCAGGAGTGGAGAGGTGGGTATGAGGTGTCATTTTAGGCCCTCGGGCTGCTTGTTTACTCGACATTTCTCTTGATCCAACGCCGCTCGATTCCACAAATAGGTCTAGGAGGGAGATGTAAAGCTCTATATGATGGCAAAGAACTATATGGGTCAAAGTGTAGTTTCACTCTCACTGCCGAGGGTTGGATGAGGTACCCGGGTAATTGGTAATGAAAGGATTAGCTGCTGCGCTTTGATCATTAAGCTAGTTGTGGTTTTTTTTGAATGGATGGAGAGTGCTTTATGAACGCCTCAAATGAGGGGAGCCGAAAATGTATCATCGGCATCGCCTTTGAGTTTCCCTAGTATTAGAGGAGGACCCCGTGGTCTGGGCAGTTCCGCTTACTTTCTTCTACAGTTATGACTACATCAGATTTCTTTGACAGAGCTCAAATGATACAATGGACTTTGGGAGCATTTCACTCTTATCTGGTGTGGGAATCGACGTGTTGGATTTCAAATTTTAGTCGGATGCTTGACAGGAAGATGCCGGTTGACACTTGGTTCGATTACAACATGTTCCAAATAACTTTGATTTATTGCAAAATTGACCGAATACGGCAATGAAGTTCAAAAAGAGCTAGTGCTCCTTTCTTATCGCCATGACATCTCCAAAGATCGCTATTTTTGCCTTGTTTGTGAGATAGTTGATCACTCGGGAGTAAGGTTGACCTCGGTCCCGTCCATGGAAGAATGCCTCCTTGGAAATGAGATTTGGGTCAACTTTCACGCTTTATTCAGGCAAAATAAATGAATCTGTGAGGATGCCCTCCTTTGACGATCCAACAGGTGGGTTCATTAGGGGCTTGGGTAGTAATGATCAACAAGATGGGGGCTGCTTTTTGACCAATTTAGTCAAAAGGTGCAACTTACCGAGATATAGTTATGCGATGACCGGTTTCTTTTTTTCTAATAAAAGCCATGTGACAAGATATGGGGGCTAGAAATAATTGGTCATCTCGAATCATTTTTCACTCTAGCGAGTCATTTGTGGGTCGGTTTGTCTGCGGTAAACAAGGAAATAAGTGGCCTTTCTTTCTAATAATAGGCATTTTTGCTTGAAAAAAACGCGGAAAGTTCATTAAATCGCTTATATCTCAGAGATTTCGAACGAGAATCGAGACAAGGATGACTCGCCGCATTGTTTAGTAAGAGGCGAAGCAAACACATGATTAATGAATCATCGGAATGCTGAACTTTTAATAATTCCTTTAAAAAATCATCTCACTCTCTCCTACTTCTTATTTAAACTTTGTCCCATTCGCCCTTCCTTGAACAAAAATCAGGATTGGCCGTTTTCGACTCAAGAAAACCCGACCAAAGGTCATCCAAAATCCACTAATGAGATTGACTTGTCCGCATTCAAATATATTCCATCGTTCGCTTTCGTCGGGTCTCGGGTCAAGCCTAGATAGAACGCACAAAATCCAATTTCGAACTGACAATAAATTTCCATGGCCTTCAACCCTTCCAATGTATTCAGATTACAGATTCAAATTATCCACTCTTTCGGCTTACCATCCTTGTTCGGTTTACAGCTAAAAGAAGCCTGGATATTGCTTTACGTACATTAGATCTGTAGAGTTAGTTAATAATTGATTGCTAAAAAAGAGGAAGGAATTATCGGCAACGTAAATTATTCAATTGCTTTTTGGGTGGGCTATTTCAATGCACGGACTGATCAATCTCCTTAAGTAGTTAATGGTTGTGGTTTTGGGGAGGGCGAAAATGGCTCCTTCGTGTCTCCATTAGGAAGTGTTCTAATCATGATAATTCATCCCAAGCAAACAAGCTCGTTTTTTCGGTTCAGCAACTCGTGAATATTTCGTGAGAAAACACCATCAAAGCTCGAAGACTTCGAGAGGTGTTAATTGATTCATCAGAACTTCTACGTCGAGGTGGCTGGTTTTCGGTTCTCAGGGCGAAGGAAACTCTACTTGAACCAACTGCATGACAAATGGAAGTTTGGCCATGGGCATGACAAATGGAAGTTTGGCCATGGAATTGCTCACCTTAAAACTCACCTTAATTTCGTCTCCGAGTCTAGCTTCGGCGGGATTGTTGAACTCCCTCCCTAATAACCTCTTCTTGGGAGTCTTTTATTTGGTGCCAGAGCTTACTTACGTACAAAGGGCTCTCTCCGCCTTGGTTGGCTCCTTGTTTCTATGGACGTCCGTCCCAGGACATTGCACAGACTGCAGTCAGTGTCAATGCACTTGTGGTGAGGTTCTGTAGCTTTGACAAAGACAAATGAGACGCCAGCAAATCACACTTCATTCAACTTTTAAGAAAATAGACACATTTTGAGGGCAAAATCCCAATGATTGCTATCTGAGATCCCCTCAGCAGGGATTGGGGCGACACCAGGAATATTTCAGGATTTCCTTACTCTATACCACCGCGACTACCTACTACTTTGAGGTTGATAGCTGATGGTTGAATCCCCGGGTCAGTCAGAAGACCAAAGATAAGACGAGATGAAACTATTTTCTACTTTTTCGTCTTCTTGTGTTTCAGCCACTGAATTTTCAATTTGGAATCAGAGAGGATTTCTGGCACTTCAGGAATAGCTCTTGCCGTGTTGGCGGCAACTTCCAATGATTCGGAAATCCAAGGCTTTTCAAACACTGAAAAATTCGTATCTTTTCTTGATCGAATCCTCCTCCCCAACAAGCACAATTTACCCTACCAATATTCTCCTACGAAAATCTAACATTTTTTTTTTTTTAAGGTTTGAGATTTTTCCAGGAGACAGCTACACCATTTAGAGCCCGTCATTTTTGCAATGATGTTCATTTTGATAGTGATTGGTTATCACAGGATAAACCCCTAAATCATCCACATACTTTTTTTGGCCAGACCGATTCACGAATCGATGGAGGCTTGTGTTAAAAAAATGTCTAGTCACTTTAAGATGGTATGGAATTTCATTTGGGGATTTACCAGAGCGGTTGACTGATGGAACCGAAAGTTACATGTGAACGTGCAGTCCGAACCAAGACATATTCTTATGGTACAATGGAGCAGCAATGAAATCAATGCTCACTGACCGAATTCAAGCTCACCGAGGCCACGTAGATCGTTTTCTTTGGCCGATGAATGAGACATTTGATAGGACATTCTTCAGATCGCCTCCCTCCGAATCTCATGTCATGACTTCTTGGCATTAGGATAGCCAAATTTAAACAATGAACACTTCGTTCCAGAAACCACCAAACAGATAGTTTTAATGGCATTCCTCAGATAAAACGGCACCCCTGAATGTTATCAGCTATCGCGAAGTTTGCAGTTGCTCCAATCAGATTCATTAAGAATCCTGTTTTGGCGTAAAATCCACCTCAAGATTCCTGCCCTAAAACTAAAACTGTTGGGCTTCTTCAATCTTTGTGTTTTTGTGAGGATCCCTACAACGAGAACGAACCACTGTGTGTACTGTAGGTTAAAAAGGACGGGTGATCGGCTGGACGGCGTTCCTTTGTCTGGGGATCTTCCTGCCACCTTGGCACTTTTGTGGGGTCGGAGATTTCATTTTGCACATGACTTGATCTCATAAAACAATTTAGCTGTAATTTTCCCCACTTTTTGTGCCTCCATCCATCTATCTTTCTCGCTAGCTCGTCAGAATCATGGTTCCCGTCTGATGCGGCTAACTTCAACAATAGCCGAACCTGAAGACGCCTGGATTCGAGTGAGTGAGAGATAACCACAGCCTTTTTGAAAGAGCCTTGTCAAGATCTCCAGTGATGGGAAGTCAGCTTTTTTTGCCCCGGTTTCAAACATTCGACCTAACCGACACCATCTTCGTGATTCTATTCCCTGTACATTTTTTCAAAGTCAGATTCGTACTGGAGTTCTGAAAACTTTTCAAACTTATTTTCGTTACCTACTTACAGCGACCCCCGGTAAAAGATCACTTCTCTTTGGCAGATTGTGGGTCATGTTTGACCGGTGATAGGGAAAGTGATCTCGCATCAACTTGTGAACGGTGAAGGTGACTCAAATCCCATTTTCAAACCTTAAAAACACCTTTGCCTCCATGAGAGAGAGAGAGAGAGAGTAGTTCCTGAATCCTCACACGAACATGCTGGTGTGGTTTGTTGTCGCTATCTTTTGAGATGGACGGGATTAAATCGGGATTAAGGGGTCAGGATCAAGAAGTGGTCGGCGGGGGCACAAAAACACCCAGGTCCATAGACAATGCCAGATATCTGAAAAAGCAAAAAAAAATCCCCACATTGATGAGCCGCCCGGATGCAAGAAGGGCCAGTCTTGTTGGGAAAATTGCCCGTTTTCAAAAACTTCACGTTTTTGCGCAATCAACCTCCGTTTTGACTGGAAACTTCAGGATCTTTGGGGGAGGAAAGAAAGATCGTCCACCCTGGACTACCACAGCCACTTCTACAAAAAGTCCCAGGGAGGAAAGGAGCTCTAAGAATGAACCACTTGTACCCACTACCTAATACCAACCCTGTGATTATCACGTTTTGGATTCCAGGCGGCTTCGGTCGGAGTCTTGGACTTTTGGAGTGAGGATGATTAGTGATTAGTAGCACAGTTGAACAGCTCCAAATGAACTCAGCCAAGTGAGAAAACTGACTACATGCACACACATACACATGCAAGTCCCGCCGAGAGTAAGAGTAGTACTTCGTCCATTTTTCAAGTGGTCAAAAGTTCGCGCCCCGCCCCTTCATTCAAGGAACACGCTACCCTCGAACGATTCGGCTACCCTCCTACTTCTCCGCCGCTTCATCACTGAAATCCACATCCACAACATCCACCCTTTGTGCATCAACACAACCTTCATTCCCGAACCATTGGAGAAAGAGCTGGCTGCCCTCTCATCTTTCTACCCCCCTTAATTATAGGAAGAGAAGGGATGAAGCAATTTTCGATTCCGTTTCCTCTCGCCACCCGTACTCATTAGAACCAATTTCAATGAAGAATATACGCATGTGCCACTACAGGGACCAGGTTTATATTGGCGACCCTGGACGATCAAATGGGAATATTGTTCCGCTTTGACTCTCCAAAATTAAAGACGGCTTAGAATGGATTCATTCAAATTGAAATCCTCATGAGGAAGGGTGAGTTTCATGATGAGCCAGAGGCTCTCAAGCTCAAGATGGCAGGGAAAGGTGAAGGGGTGATCACTTTTTTTGCCACAAGATTAGCAGGGGGGTCAATTTCTTGCTTCTACACTGAAATTGTGTCGGCGGAGAAGGCTTCTCAAGGGTCTTAAAGAGTCAGAATTAAGATGATCACACGCAGGGTTAACGATTACATCCACGGATATATTTTTCTCCAACATTCAATTCTGGTTTCTTGCTCTGCTCCAAAACATCCACTCGTGTCTGTCCCCCTCCACCATCTATTCAGCAATTAAAGCGGTCCGAACCAATCCTGAGTCAATGGTACAACACCAAGTGGATGGAGTAGATACTGTATGTACTCGAAAGAGCAAAAGAGAGAGATGGAGCCAACCAGCCAAGTGTCCAGTCATTCCAACGTTCTACTCATAATGACAATGTTAAGAATAAAAACCACTCTCCTCAGAGGATTTGGCGATGATGGCCATAATTTCTGGGGGAAGAATTTTCATCGACACTCGAACCACCAACCTTGGAACACGCTCCTTCAAAAACTCAATAATACCTTGGAATGCGCTCCTCACCCGGGATCCTCGGGCAGTTTGTCTTTCGACATGGGTGCCTTTTTGTGTCCAATGAACTCTTTTTTTTTCTTCTCCTTTTTCCCTACATGATCCTTCCCAAAGACCGTCAATTAAACGTCAGTGATAGTGTTCATATTTTCTTTGGTCTAATCAAGAACGAACCATGGCTTTTGGAGCTTTTGAGTTCAATAACTGTCATTTTCCCGGTGAGGCATAGTTAGGCAGCCATCTTGTCTGCCAGTGGACAATTCGTGTCACAGAATTAAGGCAGGTAAGGTGCTTAAATTCCAAGATTTTGGTTGGCCAAGAATAGGGGGATTTATATCCCCGAACCCGCCAATTAGTTAGCAATAAAAGTTGAAGTCATCCTCTGGGTCTTAAGCCAGCCACGGGCTTGTTATCCCTCTCCCCTCAGTCCGTCTGACTCTTAGGGCTGAAATCGGCAGGATTTGAGGGGCAGGGGGCGAGTTCTTAAGTGTATGAAGGAATGCGCAACTTTTGTAGAAATTAGCCGCGGGCTCACTCCAATGGGAAGCAGTTGACTCTCGGGGTGGACGATCTGGCTCATTCCATCTTGTCTTGATGAGGGTATCAACGTCATCGAGCTCCTTTGCATGTGTTTCTATCAAATATGCGTACACTGACAGGAAAAGGTGTTCTTTCTGGGAATTCCTATAAATGCATATTTTCGAGGGGATAAATAGCAACCCTGGAATCAGTTCAAAGCAAATATTTGCTTTACGAGAAGCGATGTCTACTGGGGGAAAATAGCCATGTTGTGTTTTGTCGCTTAGTTTCGTTCAGTTCATGTGATATCAGAACTCGGGGCATAATTAAGTTGGAAGGCAATTTCACAATTAGCAGAGTCCCTCCAAGAGCCCCAAAAGTGAGTCCTGAAATGGCCGCTCTTTGACGTTAATCGTGCTATGCAGATGAGATCAAGAAGCATTTAGTTCATTTCCATCACGGAAACTCAATGAAGTCATCCCAGCTTCAAAGTGGTCGGCGGGTTGGTTTGTTACAAGGATGGTGCGTGTAATATTCAAATCAAAGAGTGCTTGATGTCATAAAAATATGGCGCGTGCAAGATTTTTATATATGAAAATTCCTACCCAAATGGGGTGGGCTGATCAAGTCATCTGGAGAGTAGGGAGTTTTAATAAGAGCTTCCTCTTCATTGCCAACCCATATTGGAATGGTAGTTGGTATTGATGGCTCTCAGCCATGGGGCGTTCCGAATGGTTGATGACTCTCATCATGAGGCCATTTATTAGTCGGATTGTCTATAATTAACGCACCGTAGGCACATGAACACACTCTTTAATGTGAGAGGAACAAATTGGAAATATGTTTCCCCTCTAAAAATGTATCCAAAAAGAATCTCATTAATTGACCATAAAGGAGAGTAACAGGAACTTGAAAAAAAAACTCGATATCGAGTGATTTGTCATTGTAATTGAAAGTTTTTCTCTCGAGCAATCTCTTTCCCAAGATCAGGATGGTCTATATTAAGCTGAATGACGCGATTCATTTCTTCCAAAACTCGTACCAACGTCTTTTATCCAGGCCCAGAGTGCAAAAAAAATATCCAATCTGCTTGGTAATTTGTGTCGACTCACGGACCCCAAACTGCAATTTGGGTGCCATATTGTTGAGAAGTTGCCATTTCTCTTCTGCTTGATTGGACTTTCTGCCTATTTGCCTTCCAAAAGGCCCTCCTCATCTTTACCTCCCCCTTGTTCTCTTTGCTCCTTGCTTGCCTGTTGGCAAACAAGTCTACACGGATTTGTGGGCAAAAAATACATCCCAAGTGACAAACACCAGCGAAAATGGGCCTACATTCTTTCATGGTGGACCCCAACTCAAAAACCCAATTGGTTTTTACCGTCAACTTAGACATGCGAGGGCATGACTACCAACATCTCAGACCTCTGAAACCTTCCAAGTGTCGGTATGCCCAGGTAGGCAATTTAGGCCTGGATGCGTTTGTTGTGGCCATGTCCATTTGAAAATGCCAAAGTTGAGTGACCCACATGTGAAAAGAGCATTGGTAAACTAGCACCACTAGTAACAAATTCCTAGCACAAGTAAACACACATATTGGCCTGCCAATAGAACTGACCAAACAAAAGCCATGGCTTCCTTCATAGGAGTCACCCTGGATTCCTAGATGAAATCGCACCATCTTGAGTACAACAGATTGTTATAGCATGCCTGCGTGGTCATTGGAAGGCCCCTCTTTTCATGTCATCCATCTCGCGCTAGCTCCCTTCTTATTTCTTGAGCATGGTAATGATGAGATGCTTGAGCGGATCCACGTAAGCAAAATCGTCTTTGAATGCGAATGCCAAGTGAATGCAAGTTGTAGGACGCGTTACGCTAATGATTAAATGGCAAAGCAGCCAACATCTCGGGATCAAGTAGCTTCAGGGTGACAAGAGTGGTGGGTATTT
This sequence comes from Tigriopus californicus, assembly GCF_007210705.1. Taxonomy (NCBI): domain Eukaryota; kingdom Metazoa; phylum Arthropoda; class Copepoda; order Harpacticoida; family Harpacticidae; genus Tigriopus; species Tigriopus californicus. Next base: position 12,372,118 of record NC_081440.1, on the reverse strand, counting down.
GGAACGGAAGTCCATGTTGATAGTTTGGTTCAAGTTTCTCAGTGTGCCCATCACATGATCATATTCCCTCACCCCTCTGTGGGGTCCCTGCATTACAATCTTACTTTGTTTGATGAGACACCCAATTTGGAATGATCGGAATGCCCTTCTTTGGCAGCTTTGAAGCGGAAAAAACAAGTCTCTTAAGTGACAGACACCAACAAGCTATCCTCTCTCTCACTCTAGCTCTCACACAGCCTCGGTAGAGGTGAAGGTTTCAGCTAGAAGACCCTCTGGAAACAATTAATTGCCACTGGCAAAGGCAAAGAGACCATGATCATTTGTGGTTGAACACCAAGAGATTGGTAAATAAATCACACTCTAATCTCCTCAGCTTAGTCTCTCGCTCTTTGGATCATAATTCACAAGGTAGGGGAAGGGTGAATCAGACCATAAACTCGTCCCATTCATTTAAATTCCTCCCAGGCATAAATTAGCACCAACGGGCCCTTGCGTCGTTATCGACCGTTGACGAGCCTTTTCGCGCACTTCCTTTTCACTTACGCCCGACCGTCTGATAGGCCTACGGACTCGTGTAAACAAGCACCACGGGCCTACACCAACGGACGAGCAAGGAGGTGATCAATGTCAAAGGTGTCGGTAGTTGAATTAAATGTAACTTTTTTACGCCTTCGCTGTTGATTTTTAGCACCGTGGGAACAAGACGATATTGCTTTTTTGTGATGATGCTTGAAGTCTCAGATCTCGAGAGTCGTCCATGTGTTTGTCGTCAATCTGACTCGGTTTCATAGGCCTATGGTGTATGTAATCGAACAAGCAACACGACATGAGTAGTTTATGTACAGTATGTACACTCTAGACTGACAACTTGTGATGGTGAACGGACAGAAATGGGTCAAGTCGGAGATCTTCAAGGAGGCAATCAGGCCTCTCTCATGCCTTCTCCCTCTCAAACAGGCCTATCAAATGAACGCAAGACGCGATTTCGCCAAAAGAGTCGTAAATTGATCAGATTTGCACTGATTTGTCGGGGCCAGAACTCGAAATATATCCTTGACGAGCAAGCCACATACATTTAATGGCAGCCCTCCTTTTCGAGTGAGTAACATCTTGTTGTCTAAAAAGAAGTTATCAATAGATACAAAAGCACTCAAGAATCTGTTCCAAACGACTCGACAACGATCTTTACTCAACACTGACCCATCTGCTGAGTCAGGGAATGAGTGTGTGTGTGTGAGATTGTGTTAAACGAGATGGAATTCTTCAAAATGAAATAAAATCGAATAGATGCAGACTTCATCAAGCGATTATTCGTCGTCGCAAGGAAGTCAAAGTCAAGTCGGCACGTTTTAGGAACTTCATCTCCAGTCCTGGCGATCAAGTTTCGGGACAAAATCCCCCGGGGGAATCCAAGACCACCAAACAGTGAGAGAAAACAGTCAGACATGAAAAAACACATGTCAGACACATTCTGAGACTTTTAATCCTACGCTTCTTCCCTCCTGTAGGAATCCTCCCTGGGATGGAGTGGCGTGTTTGGTCAGGTTTGGACCAATCACCAACTGACGGGGAGCTCAAACCCTCAATTATCCTCCGTATAAAATCCCGGATAAAACCAAAAAGTGTCTCCAAATTTCAAAAGACTTTGATATCAATGCTTGGACAGGGGCTCATTACGACATCACTGGTGGTAATTTCAAAGATTGCTCTGTCCCTTTAAAGGCAAGGTTTCGTCCAGGCATGGATGGCTTTTTATTCCAATGATCGACCAATGTCTTTTTCGAGTGGGCCACTCTGACGAGCCAAAAGCTTTACTCATCTGACATTGTCTGGAAAATATGAATCATTCAATATAGATGTTGTCGGCATTGTCCTCTGATATACATGTGTGACAGCTTACGGAATATCGACAAGCTTACTACTCAGCAGTTAAGGACTACTACAATTGCTTTGTTGCACCTAACAATCGCTCAATATATCAAGAGGGGTGCTTCAAGGTCCAGTTCTCACTCAAACCCTAAAGTTTCTTCAAATGACAGGCTGGAGTGTTTTGTATTAATTTTCTAATTTCAGGCAATTTCCCTGGATTTATGGGCCCAGCTTTTCTACGTCTCTGCCTCAAAACGAGTAGTCTTCAAGATGGGGGTCGTTGTTACTATTGTTGTTGTTGTTGTTGTTGTTGTTGGTGGTGGTGGTGGTTGAGCTTGATGCCCCACGTGGTGAAGAATGTGCTACGCAATTCACCACCCAAGGGTTAAAGAACTCTCTGGAGCCAGTTTACATATTAAATCAGTGCAATCTCACGTGGGTAATCACGGATTTCCCCATTCAAAAAACTTGAGGGAAATCACAACGAGGGTTGGTCGAGAGGGAGGTGAAATCTGGGCCGCCAAGAAGCTATCCATTCTGAGGGCCATAAATTATCCGAAGATTTTTGGAGTGTGTATACTGTAGTAATAGGTTAGATGTCCGTTCGTTCGTTCGGTTGTAATGGCCGATTCGAAGATCGTAGATTTTCCAACTAGTTATAATCAAAAAGTGAGCATGTGCTTCAACCCCCGAGTTAAATACGTACAACGCGCACAAAATAGTACGTGGACAAAATTCCTGGCCAGATTGCAGGTCGAGATCACACATTTCAGATCTGAGACATCCAAAAAATAAAGAAAAAGTGTCAAGAGTCAAGAAGGGCCATAAATTGAGAAACCAGAGGGCCGGGTAAATGTCAATGAAGAATATTTACATTGAAAATAAAGCTCACCTTTATTGTTTATAATTTGAGAGAAAATATAACACAAACTTTTTGACCGACAAAATCAAATCCTTGTTTTTTGGAGGGGATGGCTTTTTTGCCCGCTACTGGGAATAGACTCCTCAATAGTACGAGATAAAACACTTTTATATCTAATTTAGTTTTTAATGCATTTGATATCTGATTTACCAACGAATTACTTAACCGGATGATCAAAGTGAATATGCGCTTCAATACATTATTCACTCTCCTTTTAAGGCAATTTAGCCAGCTTGATATCCTGAAAATGGCAAGGTGATAAATCGGGTGGATTTTAACAAGCTTCCTCAAACAGGTCAAGCCACCATTGTATTCAGGGAGTAAAGAAGAATGTGACGGAAGATCAAGATTGGGTGAAAATCCGCCAAAATCCACTCTCTCCTTCGTTCTCTCCAACCAGATAGCCAAAGTGGGGTCCTCCAAGGATCTCCGAGTTTCGCCATGTGGGTGGTGAATTTAATTAGCACGCACTGACCAAGAGGACTGAACCAGCATCTTCTTGGACTTGCTTGTCAATCAAATAAACAACAACCATCACAATTTCGGGTCTCTCATAACACTGGAGACGTTGTTCAAACGGCACCTTGGAAAATACCGTGAGAAATGGCGACGAACGATCCTCTTCTTGGTGGAGCCCAGAAATTACAAGTCTCAAACCACAAGGTGCAAAGGAATTTTCGGACACAAAAACCACTTCTTTGAATGGTGCTCAAAATCACCTCAGAATGGAATTTCTTGGATTTTTTTCCTTCTCTTAAAACGGATAGGGCACCCCAAGTCTGACCAGATCTTAGTCTGGCAAGGTAGACGCACGATGGGACAGGTGAGAAGGTTTGGAGTGGTCTGAATGGATAGTTTTCACGCAACAAAAGTTCCTGAAATTTGTTTGATGGCCCCCAATGCCATTGTACAAACTCAACCAAGAATCACGTGGGAATGAGTGGTGATATGGGTACAACACTCATTTATTCAACCAGGTTTGAAAGCATATTTGACTTACATGCTCATTGGTCACATCTTACCTGGCCATCAAGACCTTTCACTTTTTTCACAACTTACCCACCGGCATTGGGTGACTTTCCAAATCAAAATCAAATCCTCATTATTCAAATCTTGTTTATTTACTTAATGGTAAAATGGAAGTTAAAAATGAAGGCAATCATCAGGAGTTCAACATTCGGTTCAAGGATCAGGTTGGATGAAAAGTGGCCTCTTTAATGTGTCCTTGAACAATTCTTGGCCTCTCTCCTTTCATCGTGAAGTTGAGCTCAAGAAGAGGGAGAAGAAGAAGAAGAAGTGCATTTCTGAATTGACATCGAAAATCAATCAAGTGACCCATTTCAAGGCTAATTAGGGCGATTGCAGCCAAAAATTGCGCTCCATTTAACCAAGTCAAAACAAATCAAAAGTAAGTGCAAAATCCAAGCTATTCTCGGTCACTTAGGGATTTCTCTGAGTGCAAAGTATTGCCAGTTATTTTCTAACTCCACATGGGTGTTCAGAGCGGAGCTATTTCTCCAAGACATCTCACAATTTGCCTTCAAGATCCAGACTGCTAGCCACGTTAGCTATCCAATATCCAGCCAGACACTCCTCCTTTTGCTTCCCTCACCTGAATGGGTGCATTGTGGAATTCTTGGTTTGTAATTGACACATCATCTGCGTCAGAATGGAATCTTTGATCAGAAACTTGTGCCGCCGTCAATGATATCAACTCTTTCCTTCTGTGGATCTCTCGAACCGCGCTTCAAGTCAACACGCCCGTTCTTGGACAAAGGGGTTCAAGGTCCGTTTGAGGGATCCAAGGAGATGATAGGATGATTCAGAGATTGATCAGAGCACATATGAGAAATGAGCCGAGATCAAGTTGTCGTAAGTGGAACGTCTGGCTCACACTAGGCTATCATACTGTACTGTAGTTCTCGAATCGCAGTGGAAGTGAATTTTCGATTGAAATCTAATCTCGGACCAAAGTCTGGATCGAAATGACTGGGAAGAAGGATGCTTCTCTCAACTGACTAGCTCCGCTTTGAACATGGTCCATAGCCAACCATTCATTGAGTAACCTAGAAGAAGGGTTCTCTTCTGGTTTTTTATGACGAATCATATTTTCCGGCATTTGAGTTGTTACCCAAAGAGACGATCCGGATTCCAGACTAAAGATCTGGTCCAAGATTAGGAACAAGCCTGTGACTTGATAGAAAGAGGGTTTACAACATGATTATCATTTCTTTCTAGGTGGTCAATGAGATAAGCCACTCTCGAACCGATTTGTTTACATAAACGAGACTCGAAAGGTTTCTATATGAACTCAGTCTTGCCAGCTCTAGCGTCCTAATACGTACCTCAAACTTCGAATGTTCAACACACATGTCTTCGTCAGAATCATAATCCATGAAGTGGCACTCTGATGATGACTACTTTGAATATGAAATCCATCCATTACCTGTAATTAAAGTCTCAACTGGGTGGATGGATATTCAATTTCAGCTCCAGCTCCACCCTTTAATGTGGCACATCCATGGATAGATGAGAAGTAGGGTTGATTGAATTCTCTAGGGTTGGAGAACCCTCTTCCACATGGAAGGAGCGAAAGAAGGGTGGCC